>NC_046377.1:5458154-5603154 GCF_011125445.2 Fundulus heteroclitus | reverse complement strand
ATTAGATGAAATTTAATATGTGTGTGTATGTGTATGGGTGGGCGGGAGGCAGCAAAAGTAAGTACACCCTTGATCCTATTGCACACACACTATACATATACATCAAAAGCAATGCAAAAACTTCCCTAACATCACTAGAGTTGATGTTCCACAAAGTGCATTTCACCCCCCCCCCCCCCCACAAGGTTTGTTAGATGTCAAGCTCGACAACATTGTCACTTTTTTTAGATGCTGTGAAAACTTTTAACCACTTTGGGGTCACCTACCGCTGATGTGTGGCCTATGACAATACATTTTTGTTAGAAAGGAATCTAAATATCTACCCTTTTTTCCAGTGAACTGCAATACCCATTTACGTTTTAGGTCTGGTTTTGTGGGCGAACATTAAATATGAAATAAAATATCTTTTTGGGGCATTTGAGCAGGTCTTAAAGCAGTGTTCTTTGTGTAATCAGTGGGAGTACCAGTATCCCTGCAAGTGTCGAGCAGTATCTTGTCACCACAGCCTTTCCCCTGTTCCCTACTGCACAATCTTTGGCAACTGGATGGAATTAGCCCCCCCCTCATTATTCTGCTCCTGTCCTCACTTCAGATCTCCGCGCAGCTGGAGTGGATCCGCTTGATGCATCATTTATTTCATGCTCCATTGTACTTCTCCAATGATGCATGGCGCTGTAATGTTGCTAATTTAACGACCCTCCCCGTGTTAAAAGACTACTCCCCTTTAATTAAAGCAGAAGTCTGTCCATTTATTGCCCCTTCCACGCCGCTAATCGTTGCCGGGGTGAGCCAAGCGGAGTGCATTTCGGATAATCAATGGTAATAGCCCAGGCGAAACAGGAAAGTAGGAGGAGGGGGGGAGGGGGGGAAGGAAGAGCTTCACCTGTGGAAAAAAAAAAAAAAACCTGAAACTTAAAGCGGCACAGTGATGATTCAAAACTTTAAATCAAGTCCCGTAGTAACATTAAAACCCCAACACACAGCTCTCAAACGCTTTTGCCCTAGTCTTTATATGCTTATATATAGTCTGGAATTAAGCCTCTTTATTCAGAGCGACTCAAGGCTGGAAGTAAAGGCAGCAATGCCATGCATTGTCTTACAAAAGCCTGCCTCCTTTATGAACTTTTCCATGATTGGTCACATTGCAACCACAAACGTCCACGTGTTCTATTGCGATTTAATTTGATCAACACAAACTGGTGCATGTGCAAGTAAAATAATTTCAAGTGATGCATGCATGTTGTATTCAGCCCCCTTTACTGTGATGCCTCTAAATAAAGTCTGGCACAGCCAGTTTCCTCAAGATGTCACGGGTGTCATTGGAACTCAGTACAAAAAGCAGCTGTTCTATGAAGATCTCTGAGCTTCCTTTAGAACCCTTCAGGCTGGTTTATGGCTGACGCATATACGCTCACAATGGGGCTCATACTGACTACGGTGTGGGTTACGGTCCTGATCCAGTTCTGGTTTGCTGCGCACCCCCACTCACATTACTCCTAGGGAAACAGTGGCCAGCTGCGGCTCCAGTTGTGGAAAGTGCGCCTGTGAGAGCACATGTACACATGGTCCTTTCTATTGCTCTCCATCATAAATTATAAAAAAAAACTATGATTTTTCTTTTTTAGGGCAAAACACGTTATCTGTATCATAGATATCCTATTTCATCCTCCAGAAGCCCCTCTGTTTCCTCGTACTTCTATTTTGTCGCAAGTTAGTGGATTGATTTTATTCTGAAATTCACTGCAACAGTATCTAGTGTTGCATGGCCAAACTTCTGTCTTGCTGAATTCTTGTGCGGCGCCAAAAAGGTATGGGTACCTTTTATATTTGAATTGACACGGTACAAATACCTGGTACCTGGGAATCTGTCCAGGTACTCAATGCTATCTATTTTCTGTACCTTTAAGTGTTTATGGGGTAATATATTAGTTTGATAATAAATATTTAACATATTTATTTCTCACTACATAAACTTGTTTGGCTCTATAAATTAACCTTATGAAATAATGTATGGATTTTAATACATTGGCTGAATCCACACCACATAAAACAAATTTTTACCTAAACGAGGCCCTCAGAGTGAATAAGGTGAATGATAGGTGTCGATGTTGTACTTATATTCCTGTATTTTATTGCTTTTTAACATCATGGCCAGGGGACTCCAGATGTAAAATAGCCATTGGCTAATTCTGGCTTTTTTAACTCATTAATTGTCATGTCTTGTGTTTTACTAAATTGCACTGTCCCCTTTCAAATAGATCAATCAAACCAAATCAAAAGTGACCGAGGCTGTGTGTGGATCAAATTCAGGAAATTATTTTAGTGCTACAGTTTCAGAGAAGAAAAGACTATATTAAAAACACATTTTATCCGTTTTTGTAATTCAGGCCGGGATACATTTTTAATGTGGAAATGGAGAGGCTCTCCTCTCTGCTCTCTTTGGTGTTGAATTCTTAAAATTTCGATCTCGGAAATCTTGATGAGCCGAATCATAAATATGTCTATATTCATGAACCTCTGCCCAGAAGGAGCTCTTGCTCATCCGCCATGTTTTTACGCACAGGACTGTACGTGTAGGAACTTTCCTAGGTTCACGGAGTGGAAGCATTTTGCCGCGCGGGCCTCGAGGATGTGTCAAGCATAAACCACCGTTACACCAGCCTTTTAATCCAACATCAAAAAATTAAATCCACTAAAATACATTGAACATTATTGCTAAAACGTGGGGAAAAAATGTCAACAATTTAACATATTTCTTCCAGGTTTATCTATAAAAGGCGGATCTTTGTGTCTAAGAGACCACAAAGACTTCCACTTTGAAATCTGAGCCTAAATCTGCACTTTGGGGGCGCTCCGACAGTAAAGCCTCAGTGAAATGATCACAGCCATTAAGATTATGGTTTGTTATTCAGGCTAAATGATGCAGAATCCATGTGCTGTCTTCTCTCCACAGTGTCCAGTGCCAGCTGATTAGGCTGTTTGCTCGGGGAATTGAGGAGCAGCAAGACGCCGAGGCGGCTGTTTGAAGACGTTTGTCCAGCGTATGTCCAGAAGACAAAAACTGTAAAGGAAGAAAAAAAAAAAACACTTGAAGTATTGGAGATTTCTTGAAAAAGCTCATGCAATATTGATGTTTTATTCACTTCATTTGTTTGGTTAAAGTGGGTCTCTACAGAATTGGTTGGAAAATGACTGAAACTTTATGAATTCAAACAAATGTATCATATTACTGCCAGCTACCGAGGACCTCATAAATCTATAGTGTATTCATTACTTTCTGGAGTAAGTTGGGTCAAATGGGATTTTCTGGACCCTGTCAGTGGTACTTTTTACAAAAAAAGGGAGGGGGGGTGGTGGAGAATTTAAAGTTCAGAGCATCCCAAATAGACTGGGAGTTCTTGCTGCAATATGAAACAGAGCTGGCCTCAAGCTGCAAAACGAGGAGCGCACAAGGAAGGATATCATCATCCACCGCATGAAGACCCCAGCGAGGGTGGAAAAGCTTTGTGAAAAAAAATAATGAAGAAAGTGGTTGGTGAAGGGATAAACCACAGCAAAAGTCAAACACACTCATGCGAGCAATCAGACTTTTCATTTTTGGGAATAAAGAGAGATTTTTCATGTGACCCAAGTGAAAGCTGATATGAGCCACAGGCACTAATAAAAAGAATTGAATACTCTAACTCATGCACTAACAGGACCCTGGTGGTGCTGCTGGGTGATAAGGAAAAGTGCCTGCTGAATGACTCGTGCGTCTCGGCACCGCACCTGTGGCTCTTTGAGCCTCGCTCCTCTCCGGCTCGAGGAGCCCGCTCGCCGTTTAATTGTCACCTGGGATCAGCCAGACTTCTGCATTGTTAATGTTATTACGGACAATCCAGTCCTCTGATCCGAAATTAGCCTCACTTACCTCTCCTAACGTTGCGGGTCAAGCCGGTCTTGAACCCACAGCGGCGGGGGTCAGCGGAGAATAAACACATCAGCCTCAATTTTTGCTGCTCCTGTTGCAATGAGACTTTATTTAGGTCGGTGCGCACAGGCTGCATGTGTGTGTGCGTGTGTGGGTGTGTGTGTGTGCGTGCAATGGTGAAATGTGTTTTCCAGCATCCCTGCAGGGATGTGCAATTATCGACGAGTGTAAAGTTGCAGATGTCATGAGTTAGCTCTTTCCCAATTCAAGCTATAGTTGGTGATCCTGTTCAGAAACACTTTTTTGTTTTACTGGGTGAAATGGTCCTTCCGTCCTGACAGTAGTAAATGCATTATTACACCCCTCTTACACCCCCCCTCTGTCCCTCAAGTTCGCCTTATCTATCGGTTGGCCCACATGATCACGCAACGGCAGCGTGCGGACACGTTCCCCGTTAGTTTCCGCTTGCTGGCTGCAAATGCGGACTACTAATGTTTATGTATCCGGTTAGCTTAGCGGTTAGCTTAGCGGTTAGCTTTTGGTGTTAGCCGTTCGTTGTAGCTCCGCTTGCTCACACCGTATACTTTGAACATGGCTGAAAGTCGCAAGAAGCAAACCGTGTACAGGTTTATGAGAAGAAGAGGAAAGGCCTCGGTAGAAAGTATTAAGCCCAGAGTGGATTTTGGGGGATTTCTTTCACGCGATCCCCCCCTGAGAAGCGGAAGAGCGCGATAAGTCGGTCTATCCCATGCGCAGTTATTCAAAAAGAACTTGGGGAAACTTCCTGGAAAAAAATTGCTGGCTCTACCTTTAAACCCACCGCAGCCAATTTTCAGATGCTAAAGCCAAGAGCTGTTCAGCCACACTCAAACACTCACACACAAATGCTGTTTTATTTCCTTATATCTGCTTCCATTCACACCCACACTCCTCTCAAATCTGTCTCCCCTGAATCTTCTAGACCTTTTTTATATTGATTCTGGATGTCTGTAGTTGACCTTCAGCTTGCTGCATGATGTTCTATCACAACGTAAATTGGACAGGAGTCCAAGGAGATAGAAAAGTCAAACTAAAATAAATGGACCCATACTTATATTAAAGGAAACAGAAATCATGTATTTAAGTTGAAGAAAATCCCAAGGCAGGTTTTTTTCTTCACTTTCAGGACTTTGTGCCTGCAGTTCTGCTGTATTTTCCAGATGAACTAGGTTATTTTTTTTTAAAGATGCATAAGTTCAATGGTCCAATGTATATGTTTTCTTTTTTAATAATGTTGGCTGTGTGCTAGGAAATACTGGAGAATCTACTTTGCAAAATATGTCTCGGGTTGCTAGTTTGCAAGTTGCAAACAAAAAGATTTGTTGTGAAGTGAGCTGGATCACATCTTGCAAAAGTATAATTTTTTGTCTTTTTTTCTGCTTTTTAAAAAAAAAAATTCCAACATGTGCTGGATACATCTTGTGAATATTGAATTTGTTATATAAAAACTGGGAAATCATGCTTTTGGTGTTTGACTTGCAATACACTTCATATCAGCAGACACAGAGATGCAGATTACAGCCTTTTTGAGGATTTATTGTCGGCAATGAAATATCTGATAAAGGGGGAAAATAAAAATAAAAAATCAGCAACTTAATTAGATGTCTCTGTATCAATTTTATAACTTTGCATTAGGGCTGGGCAATATAGAGATTATTTTAAAAGAGATAAAATGATACTATGTCGCTCATATCAGGATGGTCTATGTAGTGTTGTAATTCTATTATGAATTCCAGTAGGTTATTTTTTCAGCTCTTTCACATATTTATCTACAGCTACTTGTTAAAAAAAGCCTGTGAGACATTTGGAATAAAGCTTTGATTCAGAGATGCCTTTTTATAATTACTTTATGAAAAGAAAAACATATCGAGATGAATATTGTAAATCGGCATTCAGCCTAAAAATATCCAGACATTATTTTGATACCTACCTGGTTTCATTCTAATCCACACATTTCTGTGGAAACCAGGTGAATCGGAGCTTGTTTTTCCTCTTTTTAACCTTTTCTGGATTAAACCTATCTATTAGGTTTTGGTTGTGAATGGTAACATAAGGTAACATTAGCAACATTTCAGGGATACAGCTTAAAACAGCAAACGTTTTGAATCATTATTCACCATAAATGTGTTGAATGTAGATATCTTTTTCATTTTATTCGAATCCTAAATAAAGTGCTCATGAATTGGGTTTCCTGTTCTGCTGCGAGCTTGATTTTTATTGCACTCTCAGAGGCGGCGATGCTTTATTCACTCCATTTCTCTTCTCTTCTGAGACACACGCTCTCCAGAGTTTGCATACAAAGGTCAATGCGGCCCTTCTCGGATTTTCTCTGCCTCCATCTTCCTCTGTTTGTCTTTCTGCCCGGATGAGAAGAGTTTAATAGGTGCTCTGGTGTGAAAGAGATGTTTCATTAAAGAACATGGGGGTATTTTAAGATGCTCTCAGTCAGCGCACTGTCTAGATCTTTCTGGTACTTTGAGGAGTGGTTGAGAAATGTGGGCATATGTACTACTATCTCATCTTAAAATGGCAGGTTTGCCTTTTTTTTTAGTTCATTAGAGAGAAGACAAGAAGAGAATGGCATAAGGTGAGACTTTTACTGATCAGAAACAATCAACAATAGCCAACATAATTTAATAATTTTAAAGTAAATTAAATAAAATGTATTAGGAATAACTTCTCTGCTCAATTTTAAATCTCATCCACTACGACCATTGAAATTCAGAACAGCTCCATTCCTGTTTATGTCACCTAATTAATTAATTTATTGCTACAAAAGAAAATACTCATGCTAATAAAAATCTTATTATGGCCACCTATAGCAACGTTTTACACGCCTGGCCGCCAGATTGAAGTTGTTGAGAAATATCTGACTTTAAGGGATGTTCTGGTCAATTTCTTTCTTTTTCTCCCCAGTTTTGAGTTAGGAAATCCTAACTTCCAATAAAAAACTCACATTTTGATTTCATTGGAATGCTCAAGCAGCCCATCACTATAATATTCCGTTTATATATATATATATATATATATATATATATATATATATATTATTTTTTATTTTATTTTTTTACAACTGAAGTTATGGGGGGGGGAACTAGGCAATTAGGTTCTCTAACCATCAGAGATCGGTTGCAAAGAGAAATAGAAATACAGTTGCCAGAAATACAAATATAACCCAACATTAATGATACAACCAGGAAACAAACATAGGCTACCAAAGTCTGTAGCTGTTCTTATCAGTTCATTTAGTAAATAAGGTTGATGCTAACAGGGACGAATTTTTATGACGATGCATCTGCGAGGCGATGGCAGCAACCTGGATTTACAGTAAAGAGGGTTGGTTTGGGTCAGCAACATGGCCTTCTATGTGACTCTGGTTCTGTAGAGTCGGGGGAGCTCTACAAGACCTATCCTCATATGTTCCTGCACTTACAATGCTCTTTAGTCTGTGCATATTTTTCAGGGTGAGGGACTCAAACCAACAAATAAAGGAAAACAATAAAATGGACTCACTAACGCAGCAGTAAAATATTTCCCCAAAAAAGGCAGTCAACATTAAAACTTTTTAATTTCCAATAACAAATACAAATGCTGGCGAGCCTTTGCTCAGACTGCATATATATATATATATATATATATATATATATATATATATATATATATATATATATATATATATATATATATGAAAAAGGTTTTGTTAAATTTTAACGTTCAGGGCCTCATAGTAAAGGGAGTTTATAGAGAAATCAAATTGACTCCTTATTCAGCAATGTCTTTCCTTTAGCCCTCCTTCAGTCTCCATGGTGACCCATTGTTTTATTGGCTGTTGGGATATCATCAGTCTCAGGATCTTGCAGCAGACTCACTGCTTTGTCATCTGGACGGAAGGATGTTAGCTGTCAGCATTTCTAGTAGTTCTATAGATGTTTTGTTAGAAATGGTCTATGGAAATGCTCAACAGCAGAAACACAGCAGTCTCTTTTTTACTGCGCGTGTGACGGCATGTATGTACTGTCTGCTTTAAACAATCCATCAAGTTATCCAAGGCACAAACTATCAGCTAGCTATCAGCTCTTGCTACCATGTGTCTATCAGCCTTTATTTAACCGGGGTAAGACTGCTTGAGATCAAAGATCTCTTTTACAAGAGTGTCGTGACAACGAGACAGCGTGCTTATCCAAACACATATTTTGTACATAATCCGTAGATCAGCTCCCTCATTTGTCTGCTTCCTGAATGGTTGCCAAATGCAGGTTCTCCTCTAAGAGGTCGTCCTCATCACAACCAAAAAAACTGAAAAAAGCCCTCCCAACATAACTACAGCAATAGAGTCCCTGTGCATGTGCAAAGCAGCCATTGTCAAACTGAACTAAAGGACACGTATCTAAGAGTCGTGCATTGTTGGCATGTGAAAAATAGAAGTCGCCAGTGCCCTTTATGTTCCATTCTTTCGGGGGAAGGTTTAAAACGTATTTCCTGCTTGCCCTTCTCCCCGCTCTTTTAAACGCGTATCAAGAGATCTGTAATCCGAGTGCGAGATTGACAGTCGACAAAAGTGTAGCTTTACTTAAAGACGAGAGGGATTTTCTGCAGCAGGTAACCAAATTGTTTTCCCTACCTTCTGCCTCCCCCTCCCCTCATTTTCTTGCTTTGCTACTTCCTTATTGATTTATTCTCCATCTGCTTGTTGGCAGCTCGCTGCAAGCCTCTATCTCATTCCCACATCCCACCTGAGACACGAGGTGAGTCAAAACGACGGTTAAAAAAAAAAAAAACACCCTCCGCCACAAACACACCCAATTTGCGAACACACATGCACACGACTGTTGGCTGTCCTCGACGCAGTGTATTCACCTGAAGAGGGGGCCCCCTAATAGGAGATGACGGTGTGGCGGCGTCCCCAGGACACTCTCATTCACACTTTGTCCAACTCTCACCTTCACACGCTCACATCAACATGTCTATTTTCTTTCCCTACATAAAGATTCACACTTATTTGGTCAACACAAAGTGTTAAAGAAAAACACCTTTGCAAGTATTGCCTTCCCTCATGACCACACTGCCAGTCTGCCGGAGGTTATGTTGACCTCTTTTCAGACGACTCCTGTTATTAGGGTTTGCTCTAAAACCCCTCCTTCCAATGAAACACAAGCGATACACAAATCATGTTGAACTGTCATCTTCTTTCAGTTTCTATTGCAAACAAAACAGAGCAATTCCCGAACCACTGACGCGCGTTTTTCTTTCAAGTGTGAGATCAAGAAAAATGTACCGGAGTGTCAGTATGCCAATACAGACGGTGTTGTGGTATAACACCAATAGATGTAGCAGACGAATCTGGAAAAAAAAATCACAGTTTCCTCACCGCAGGAAGTCTCACAAGAAGCAGAAATATGTACTAGTGTGAGAAAGAGAGGTTGTTATAGGTTGGCGGATTGAAGGAGGTGTAAGCGAGAAACAGAGATTGGAGGGGGATGGGGGTTGGGGGTACGTATGGAGCAAATACCAGTGGGGGCAGTGGTTTAAAAATGGTTGAGTACCATTGCCCACTTCTCTCTATATTGATCAGACTGAGTTCCCCTCTGAGAGATTTGGATCAATGAGCTTATAACAGTCCATCTTCTCAGTCTGAAGCCACTGCCCGGCTGCTATCCCTCACTCTGAGTGGCTTTACCAGCACAGTTTTATTTATTTATTTATTTACATATTTTAACGTGTTGTAATGCACTTTCATATGCTGAATGTAGATCACTTTAATGGCGATAGATCACTGTAATGATGTTTTCCCATTATATTTCTTGAATTGCAATGACGTGCAACGAACCACAGCTAAAGTAAATTATCTTTAAGTTTATTCCTTTTTATTCATCTTTCAAAACCTGGTCTCCAACTAGGCCAGGCCGGCATGGATGTTTTGGACATGCCTAAAACCTGTTGTGTGAGTGGAGCGATTTAGAGATGAAGATGCACATTTATTAATTTAAATGCTACTAAAACAACAAAATCTAACTTGATAATAATGTTACTTAACTTCACTCTATCCTATTCAGTTGCTCTGTCTGCACCAATGAAGATTCACTTACCTCGTCATGCCAAATGCTTGGGCTTGTTCAATTTGTCTTAGAAGCTGGAGTTCAGATCTGTAAATGATGTCATTCATGAGTTAATGGAGCTCAAGCTGCAAGAAAACAGCAGATTTTGCTATTTGATTTGGTGCAATATGTACATATAATAAAATAATTATCTCTGCTTTAGGAGTTCAAATACTAATGGAATAAGTTACCATGTATATATTTCACAGCTCTATGTGTGCCGTTGATTAAACCAGATATAAATAATCAATAGAACCATTAAATAATTAAAATATGCAACTTTCACTTCTGTCTACACATGCACAGCCACAGTGGACTAAAATCCTAATCAGATGTGGCATGACTTTAAACGAGCCATGCTTGCTTTGAAAACCCTCAATTGTAACAGCAAACAGGCTTAAATCGGAGGCAACCGGACATTCGCTAAGTTTTTCTCAAACATTCTGAAACGTTTCAACATCTATCAGGAGACTTGGTCCATGTGGCCTCAAGTGTGAGTGAATTGAAGCAGTTCTTTCAAAACTGGACCAGAATTCCTCAACAGATGATGCAAAAGGCACATTGTTAGTTTTCAGAAACAACACCAAGAGTGGCACAACCAATCACTAGGTATTAGGGAGAAATAACTTTTTACATGAAGGAGCAGGTGGGTATAAATAGTGTTTTATCCCCTTAATATATTACAGTAGGTATTAAAATGGCTTTTTTTTCTAAGTTATAATTGTGATAGTAAAATGTATTTGATCTGAGAATACAAAAAACAAATTGTGGTAACATAAATACTAACAGAACACTGAGCTGCTGGCACCAGAGATATTCTCCATCCTCTCCACAGGTTTTTGGCCTGGTTTAAATAATTTGAGTTATTTCAGTTTTATCTTAGTTCCTATTTATCTTTGATTAATTTGTAGCCTTTTTATGCTTGCTTATGTCCGTTTACACTTCAATGTAAATTTCACATAGAAACTCCAGACACAGCTCTTTGTTGCGATGAACTAGATAAATCTCAGGTTAATTTGGTTCTTACAGAACATAAAGAGGGTTTTATGAATTCATTCTGCTAATGTGGCTTTAAAACGACTGTTGCTTGAAACCTCGGATGAACAGATGCAACCAGCAGGCTGTCAATTTTTGGAGTTGAATCACTAATAACATTAATTAATGAAAAGAACTCCTTATTAGCCGTTTCTATGGCTTTGAACTGAAGCTAACTAAACTAATCAAGACATCCTTTTTCCACCGTCACAGCAAACCCTTTTCCCCCCTCATGCTAATTTTGAGGAAAAGCCAACACTCTCAGTGAGAGGCCCTTGAATCAGCATTAATACAGCAATTAGTGAGGCTACACACCCAGCATCTTCTTAATCTTTCAAACTGTAATAATCCTCTCAAAGCAGTGCTGTGATATATAATTTACCCTGCGATCCTTTCATTTCAGAAGAAGAGGTTTAGCCAAACATGCACTAGGGGGGCAAACCTTTTGCCTGCGGTGCAATAAGTTGAGTTGCCACTTATCACCGGTTTCCTGGGCATTATATATGCTTTATTAGAACTGCTAACATTATGCTTGGATACAAAAGCAGGGCAGATCAATGTTGCCTTGGCTTGATGCAAAAGCGATTTCATAGCTCACTCACATCACACTAAAAAAATATATATACCATTGTGTTTACAATTATAGGGTTTCTCTGATCAAGTGTAATTTACTGAAATTTGCATTTATAAAAGGAGGCAATCCCCAGATCAACCACAATGAAAGCAATTAAACTAATTTGTGTTTAATCACTTTGAATTTCATCGCTTTGCTGACAAGCGGTATAAATGGAAAAGCCGAACATACTGTAAGAAGGTCACCTCTGAGTGATGAATAATTGCAGCTTTCAGCTTGGGCTGTAATGAAGTAATAACCGTTTGGTACGTAGCAAGCAGGATTCCTTCTAAATTAAAAGAAAAAGAAGTCCAAAGCACAGAAAAGTCAGTTTCAAAATCTGACAGGAAAAATATCTTCGTGTCACTAAAATATTTAAACACATGTTGCACCAAAGGTGTGCGCTACCAACCACGACGCGAAAGCTGAAGATCACAAGACGAGGAAGAAAAAGAAAAAACAGGAAAATATTGTAGAACATGGATTACTGCAGCGAAGCTACATTGATACGTTGCCTGCATGCCTTGTGAGGTCCTGACATAAAAACCCAAAAAAGAAGTCTGCAAAAGTCATCAATACCTCTCTCAGTGACTCCATCCTGGAAAGACACCCAACTAAACCTGGAAACCCTGAGCCAAGACATTATTTCTTCAGGAAAGCAAAACAAAAAGAACACACAAAGTTTTTCTTTTTTTTTTGCCACATTTTAAAGCATCAATTTAGCTAAAGCCGTTCAGTGACAGACTCCAAACTTTTGACTGGCAGCGTAATCACAAAAGAGCACTTTAGAACTATTCTATATTGGAGAGACAAGCAATAGAAAGTATGCAAAGTAAATAGTAGGAAAGGCTTTGGTGATAAATCTGTACTGGAAAGAGACACAGATGACAAAGGCCTTGAGCCAGAGGTACTTTCCACAGGATAAAAGCAACGAGGAAAGTACACAGGTTACTGACAGCAATCCCTCCATCAATGATCCTGTCCAGAAAGAGATACAACCAAAATCTGTAGTGGGAAGATGATAAAAGAAATAAAACTTTCTTTTATCATCTCCAGAAATAAAAGAGAAGGATAAATGTGCTCAAAATTAAAATCAAAATCCTTGACAAAGCTTCTGGGAAGAAGTTATAAGTTGCATTGTGTCTCAAAAGTACCGAGGCTTCAGTAGGAGTGAACCACTGAAACATGAGAGTTTTTGTGACGTTTGGAATGTCCTAGCAAGAAAGAATTATGTTATTTCCAACTGAAGCTAGTGGAAAGTGTGTTTCAGCTTAAAGAGGCACCCTAACCAAAGCACCGACCCAGAGGGACCGGTGGCTCTAACAGTGACTCCACCCACAAAAAAAGACCAAGAAGCATTGTGTCAGGGGTACTTTACATTGGAAAGACGCTAATAGCTCTGACAAGGATTATGTTTAGGAAAAAGATGCAGGTAACCAACAAAGTGCTGGTCTAGAAGTACATTCTGCTGAAAAGAAAGCTGGAGAGAAACAACCCTTACCTTATCACTAAAATGACTGAGGAAAATGACGTAACAGGGAAAGATTTGCTTCGGGAAGTTAGAACGAGGGAATACTAACAATAAAGAATGTTATTTCTTTTTTGTTTATTCTTTAGCTTTAATTTTGTTCTTTAAGTAACAAGGTTGCTTGCTGGCAACATTTCAAACGTCTAACAATAAATTCACATAACACAAACTAAAGTTCAACAGGGTCCATGTGACCTATAGTCACATGGACCCTGAATGAATCAATGCTGAACAAGAAAAGCCATTAAAAAATACAGTATGTGCAAACAACTGATGAGTAAACATTCCCCTTTATACTGTAGCATTCACAAGTTTTTTTTTTATCCTTAGCGAACACAGGCCTCTTGCCTCTCATTTCAAGAAGAAAAAAAAAACATTTGGATTCTGGAAGGAAAAAAAAACCTGTTTTCAACAGAGCTAATTAGAACATGTTTAGAGATGTACGCAGTAGAAATGTGCAGCTCAATGCCAACACAAAGGAGCTCCGCCGCTTGAAGAGGGTTCCCATTCATTCCTCAGGAAGAGGTCCTCTGAAAAGGAGTGTTTACGGTTCTGGTTTGTGTATCACGTGGATCCGTCCCTGGCTCTGTTGCACCCCCCAGTCCCCTACACTCTTCTTCTGTCATGTGGAGGAGAACATAGAGGACAGGGGGAGGGCGGTTTAGTCAGCTGCTTCAGAAGCACATCGTGCCCGTACACCCGGGGTCACCTACCTTTTTCAAACAGTGCGACTTCATTGTCGTTGTGTCATACGAAGGGGTACCTGTACCGACTTTTGAACTAGACAAGAGTAAGAGTTTAACTTAACTTTATGCAAAATAAACATATTTTTCATGCTTTGTTATAGATATTGTTGTTTTAAAATCGATATAAATGCAGGTGTGAATAAACAGGAAGAATGAAGGAATAAAATAAAGTTTTAGATGCAGCTCACTGGCGGGTTGTCCTGTTTTTAGAACAGGCACGTGGGCGCCACATCTGGTCTTCGGGGGGCTATTTGACTAACCTGACCCTTGCCAGATGTATGTCGCTCCTCCTAGCTTCATTCACATCCATCTGGGACCTCTCCATAGGAATAGCCTTTTTTTGAAGGCTAGGCCTTATCAAAAATCCTTGCATATGATTGGATAAGCCACTTGTCTGTCATCTTTATCGACGTGCTATTTCAACCACTCACACCGAAGCTAACCCGTGACGCTGTGAGAGCGACGCAGGAAAAAACAAAACTTTTTTTTTATGTGTTTGCGGCTCTAGTGGCACGCGTTTTATTGACAGTGAGCTGACAGGAAGAGGGGGGAAGACAAGCGGCAAAGCGCCGCGGGTCAGAGTCGATCCGGGCCGACCGTGTTGAGGACTAAAGGCCTCCTAACATGGTTCGCGCTAACCGCTAACCGCTAACCGTCCACAGCGGACGCGGGCGCGCCCCGGAAAACAAAACTTGCCAAATCCGGTCGGGAGAAGGGTGAAAACATGGTTTCCACCAACAAAAGCCTTCAGAGGCGTTCTCTGATGTTCTTTTAATGAAATAATATTAGGTAGATTAGACAACACGGAAGAAATAGCAGCATCAATGCTAACGCTTGCTTCCTCGATGCGAGCCGCCATTGCTATCAAAACAGTCTCACGTCACGGTCGCTTCTCCACTACGTCACATCTATGAAACTCCAGCCCTGCGTCCTGATTGGCCAGACAATAAAATTGGTTGGAGAAATCACTCTCTATGGGAGAGGTCCCAGATGGATGTGAGTGAAGCTAGGCGGAGCGACATGCGTCTGGCAAGGGTCAGGTTACTATTTGACCCCTGCCGTACACAAGCTCATCATCGTTGTACTTGTAAGAATAGAAAATGTGTTGTGTTTCCCCCCCCCCCAACATCTCATCTAAATAATCAGAGGATTTCTAACAAACACAGACTGACTAACGGACACAGAGAATAATTCAAATATTTTAAAGATGAAAACTGATCGTGTTTTACTCACAATCTACTTTTTTTTTTTTTTAACTACAACCATTTAGAAGAGCAACATCTTACCCCGATATGTAAGATGCGAATAACATCCTCTGAGCCCCAACTGTCATCTGGAAAGCAATGGGAACGCCTCCCGCTGAGTCCTCAGGGGCGCGCTGGCCTCTGCCAGCAGGTTCCTACGGAGCACTTCAAAGTTCCAAGTCATTTCCTCCGCTGGCGCATTGTTAGCAAACAGGGAATCTGTTGTTGGCACAATCTCCTCATTATTGGCTAATCACTTGAATAGGGACCGTTTGTAAAGGCAAACACAAAGCAAGTCACACACACACACACACACACACACGCAGAGCGAGCGTGTTGGACTGGGCTGTTGTGCACAGCGCAGGACGTTATTGCGTTCCTAATGGTGCTTGAAGTAATTACACCCTATAATGTTGGTTGTCCTCTCCAGCACTCCTCAGCATGGCGGCTCAGAAGTGCCAAACTCGATGCATCCCTCTCACCTAAATGGTTCCATTAGCCAGAAGGTCTCCACAAACACTTTTTTTCTGCTCCGAGAATATGAGGCGTGCTCTGACACAGACCTAATTGACCGCATGCAAGTGGTCACTGTAAGCCAAAAAAAAAAATGTATGTTTGACAAAGCTGTTGATACAAGACATTGCTGCCCATGTGTGGAAATAACCCAAATCATTTGGAAACTGGTTTATTTGCAGGACGGATTTAGAGTCCAAACTGACCCTGCTCACAGGAAACCAGGAAGTGATCAATTAAAGCGTTAATGAGGTCTTTTCTTATTGTTTATCCTACGCTGGGCTGCAAGTTAGTAGAACTACTGATGCCTTGCACCGAGAAGGTCCTGGTTTTGCGTCCCGACTCGGGGTCTTTCTGCATGGAGTTTGCACGCTTACTCCAGCTTTCTCTGAACATTGGTTAATTTGTCCTTCATTTGCCCTCTCTGGTATGATTGGGTGTGCATTGTCGCATGTCCCGTGTATCTTCTGTGTTGCCCTGTGACGGAGCGGTGACCTGCCCGGGGTGTACCACTCCTCACACCCAATGTCCTCCCCCATCCTGGTAGGACCAGCAGGCGTAGATGATATCTTATGTTGCTTGGTTCCCAAAAGACATTTAATGTTGATTGGAAGAATAACCTGCTTGGTAGATTTATGTTTATTTAAAGTAGATTGGGATAAATGTATAATATCTTGTACGTTTAGGCTACTATCAGTGTATTTTACAAGAATGTTACGCGATAGAAAAAATAAGTACATACATAACAAGTTTGTTTTCACAACAAAATCTGAAAAGTGTGGCATACATTTGTGTTTAACCTCCCTTTACTGTGACCCACCTATAAATAAACAGAAATAAAATGGAGTCAACTCAGTCAGACGTCACCCAGCAAGCAAAGATGTGTAATTTAATCTCAGCATAAATGCAGCTGTTCCGGGAAGGCCTCACTAATGCTCCCGGTTAGCATCACAGTAGACAGATCACGGAGAATGTTCTGGAGAAGTTTGAGGCAGAGTCCGATTCTAAAGCAATGTCCCCAGCATACCAAGCCTGAGCTGTCCTCCTTAACGGATGGGGCTTGAAAGGAGAGCATTAATCAGAGCAGAAGCCAAGATGAACCCGGTAATTATAGAGGAGCTACAGGCGGGAGAATCTGTCCACAGGAGAACTATAAGTTGTACACATTACAATTCTGGTTTCTAAGGTATAGTGGTGAAAATATTAAAGAACTCGTGCATTATTTTTCTTCCACTCCACAACTAAGGCTGCTTTGTATTGGTCTGTCACATACGATCCCCCCAAAATTTAAATTCCGTTAAAGATTAAAAACTTCAAGTTCAAGGGTAAGCGCTTTTTTTTAAAGTTACCATCACAGCAACGCATACATTTTAATTTCACGTCGCTCTTCCAGAGTCAGACGACAGAGACAGACAAACACAGAGGCAAAGACACAGTCAGACAGCAGAAAATAAAAAGATGTACTGTCCTCCATGTTTAATACATGGTGCTATCCCTAAATAGCCACCAATAAAACACATTTCATGTGAAAAGACGTGTAGGCTTTAGTATCAAGGGTGGAGTTTTGCGGGGAGCTTAAGTAAAGCAGCAGAGGAATTCAGGGTTTCCATTAATGCCCTCATCCTTGTTCGACCCGCCGGGCTTCCTTTAACATGGAACAGTTTGTATACGTTGCCCTTCTTGCAGGTCAGGATAAATACGCTTATCCCCCTCTAGACGTCTGAGTCTGTGTCGAGAAAAGGACCCCGTACAATCCAATATTAATGCACTGAGTCAGTGTGACTGAAACAACTGCTGCTGCAGAGAAGTCTGCCCTCCAGAAATTTCTTCCCCGACTCCTTCTCTCCGCAGCCTCCAATCGCCCCCATGACCCGAGCGTCTAATCCCCCTGAGGGGCATTTTGTTTAAGTTATTTTCTCCTGTCTCCGCGGCTCTCCTTCCCGTCTCCCCTCTCATCCATTTGATGCCGCGGACTTTATTTTCTATTTATGACTGAGGATGACTGAGGCGCTTTGCGTCAGCGTCGGCTCTGCTGCGGGCGGGAGAACCCAGCAGGACATGGGAAGGAAAAAAAAAAAAAAAAACTATCACCCTCTTAAAGGGCTTCAACTGACAACTGGCGTTTGGGTGTGTGTGTTTTCTGGGAGCGAGTGCGCGCGCGAAGCCGTCTCCCTTGGGGTAGACATCTTATCTCGGTGGCGTCTGGGAGGAAAAACAGGCCAATATGTCGGTGCAAAGATGTGCCGCGGGTGAGAACAGATAGTGAGACCTCCGGATTTACCCGCCGTGACAGGACCGGAGGGCATCCCGCTTTACTGCGCAAGCAGCCGTCTCCATCCGGCTCCAGCAGACGCGGCAGCCAGGATGACGGACTTAGGGGAAAGGAGCACACTCTGCTGCGTGATTATGGTGTCAATTTAAACCCTTCGCAACAATGTAAATAAGTAGACAGCAGACACCAGGCCCTTAAGAATGATCCCTTAAGGGGCCGAACGTTTTTAAATCAGAACCCTGCTTGTGGGGCTTCCGGTTTCAAAGATTGAAAATGATTGCAACATATTTGTAGACAGGTAAAGACAGACGTCATAAACGGATAAAAGGCAGTGCAACTATAGCTGCGGCAGGGGCGGCTCTAGACCAAATTTACCAGGGGGGCCAAGGTGGGGCCAGTGTTTTTTCACAGGGGCACAGAACAAAAAAAATAAATAAATAAAGTAAAATGGCAATATTTAACTGTGTAATATTATTAAGTGAGCCACTTGTGGCTCTGAAACTGCAGGTTTCAGACACCTGATCTAGCAGTTGAAAACTTTGCCCCCTGCTGAATACGGCTAAAGCTAAACTAAAACATCTTAAGTTTTAATATTCTTTTTAGAGTAAAACTGTATAGGTAAAAAAAATAATATTGGTCAAAGTGACCAATCAGTTATGGTTTCTTTGCCATTGCAAATAATTATGAGAAGTTTATGTAACATCATGCTTTTAGTACAGGGGCCATAACAGGGGCCAGGGCCATTTCTACAGGGGCATAGGCCCCTGTTGGCCCCTGTCTAGAACCGCCCCTGAGCTGCGGATACTTGTGTTTTCCATCTGCCTTTTGTTTGACAAGCTTTTTACTCAGGTCTGTGCACTTGTAGATGGCAGGCAGGGTTGCCGGTCGTTGGCCCATCATCCCTCAATGTTCAATTGATAGAAGAATGAACAAAGCGGAGACAAGTCCTCTAAATGAAATGGCAGAATCGTAGATTAAGACCCACGTTCGTCTTTTCCAACCACACACAAAAATATGGGGAAGGGGAAAAGTGGAAATCAAGGTTTCCATAACAACCAATAGATGCTTCCCACACCTGTTGCCTGCGTGCGACGGCTGAAGAAACGATTACAGAGTGTTATTTGATCCGAAACCAGGTGCTCTTGGGCGGACGAGGCAAAGGGTCGGCGGGATTCGTCTGGGGTTCGCTGCGAAACGGCCAATTTTGAATCCGCAGTGAGATCAGGTGAGACTAGAATTAGTTCAGGTGTTTCATCCTGGCCGAGCACAGACAACAGATTAAACGCCGGCTTGCTGAAGAGGCGTCAAGGGGCTCCGGCGATTTCCTGCTTGGGCGCGTGAATCCCGACATTCGAAAGGAGGCTGTGCTCAAGAACTCAAGCTATGACAAAGAACCGAACACTCAACAGAACAAAAACAAAAAAACAAAGATGTTGACTCAGATCAACCTATTAAGAAGTACGCCTGCAGCAAACAAGGATACGCTTTGCGTCACCTAACATATCAAAAGCATGAGAAAAAGGTTTTGTAAGTGTTCACGGAGGGCAAGTTGAAAGGAAGAGGTGGAAAGCGTCTTAGTGATATGTCGTGGAAAGGCTACATTTGATCACGTATAAATAATGGAATGAAAGCAGCCAGAAAACGGGCCAAAAAAAAATAAATGAAATAAAGAAAAAAAAGCCCCGCTTACCTCCTCGCCTTTGCACAGCTGGAAGCCGGCCTTGTGAAGTGTGTGCGCTCATTGAGGTGTCATTCAGCGAGAGAGCAGCGTTTGAGGCTCCCTGACAACTTCATGAGCGCAATAACAGGTTGACGCGTTCAATGTCTCGATCTGTTTTCCTGGAACACCGGCTGCAATATTGCAGGGCCTCGCCCCCCCCCCTAACAGTATTATGTTGGCTTAGTGCGTGACCTGCCACCGCAACAGTCTATCCTGTTAAGAACAGAGGTGGGGAAGGTGGGGAGAGAAACGAGAAGTGTACGCCGGAGCTGGAGAAGACAAAGGTTACGGGCAATTTCAAAAGTATTCCAACCCCCTTGAACTTTCCAACTTTTTTTTTTTTCCCCTCCAAATTCGTCACGTTGAAACCCTAAAATTCTATTTATTTGATTTATTTAATTTTTTTGGGTGACAGACCAAATACAAAGTAGCACATAAATGAGTGAAAAGAAAATTATTCATTTTTCGATCATTTTTACAAATTTAACATGAAGTTTGTCGAGCATTTAACTCAGTTAATACATTTTTAGTCTGTGGTGTTCTAGGTGTTCTACAGGGTTAGCTTTCTGCCAAGCGGCTTTTTGCACTTCTAAGTTCGGTTTTAGTCTTCCCTGAGCCCTTTCTTCCACATGATTGCTGTGCTCCCTTAAAACCTAAAATGAGAAATCCTAAGGCTTGATTTCACCAATAGCTTTCATTTTCCCACATGAGCGGTTTATCTTAGCAGCCCCTCCAAACCCGCCAAAAGTCACTCAGCAATTGGGGTTTCTCTGTTTTCATACGACGGATTGATTGATTTTTATTTGCAAATCATTCATGTTTCCCCATCCCCTTCAGTCTTGGGCTGTTTTGTGTGGGGACATCACATAAAGTCCGTGTAAAATACACACAGCCCACTTGTTTCTGCGTGGTGCCTTCCAACCCTAGAAAGCGCACGAGCAAACTCTGATCTACCGAGTTTATTTCCATCGAGAATCTCTGTCCTGTAAGCGCTCATTATGTCTGACAGCAAAAAAAAAGTGCCGCTCAGAAGAGCCGTTTTAGCGGAGAATTACTTTTGCTCTTCAAGTTTCATTGAAGTGCTCCTCGGGTAGTCATAAAAGAGCAACCTGTCACCACACACACACACACACACACACACCACCACCACCACCAGCGTAGGGAAACACGTTTCAGATTTAACTTTGGTCTCCCTGCGAATTCACTCAGCCAACGAGACCCACAAAGAGGATCTTTCGAGCATTAAGCCAGCGCCATATGTCCTTTTCTTCCAGTAACTCGAATGCTCTGAGCGGAGTCAAGACATAGCTGGGCCTCTAGTGCCCCCATCAGGACGTCCGCTGCAACCGGCCGTTCCTCGTGCCCTTTCATTTCTTTAATCTGCGTCTTCGTCCTCCAAACACAGCTAGATTTTTTATTTTTTTTCCCCCGTCTCCCTACTCTCCCACACTCCTGCCTCGTCGCAGTGAACCGCCATGGGGCCAAGCCATTACAAGCGGCAAACAAACATGTGTCTGTAAATGCTGCTGTGCGTACAGGTGGCGCGGAGCTAACAGACAGGAATCATTACCCCACCGCGCCCCGCGCGCGCGACTCAGGATCGCCGCTGATCCTCTGGGGCCGAGTCTGCGCGTGCTGCGCACACGCGGGCCCCGGGAGGAGAGGCCGCGGAAATTGGAACGTGACAAAAAAAAAAATAAATAAATAAATAAAAAAAAATGTATGCTTACAGGTACACGCACGAGGCGAGTATCTGTCAGAGGGTATTACCGCTGCTTTGTTCATTTCATGCGAAAATGGGGACGTAAGGGAGGAAGACACAGAGAGATGGAGGGGAGAAAAAAAAAGGCAGCCGTGAGAGCGGGAGAAACTGAAACCTCCACTTGTTTTTGTACCTGAGGCCAAGAGAGTACTGCTCACTCCAGCGCCTGGCTAATGGTGCGACATCCTCGGGCATATTTCACCAGACACATTTACATTTGCCTCCGCTCTGACCTAGTCATAGCACATCTCTCCCTCATTTATCCCCCCCCCCCCCCCCCCAATCTATCTGGTGTGAGTGTGCACGGCAAAGATAATGACTGCATTGATCAGAGACGTCCCCGGTGGGTGGTCTCGCTCCGTCAAGGCCGAGAGAAAACGAGAGGGAGAGAACAGGGCCAGAACGGGGTTGCCCTTTTGTTGCCTCAACGCATTAGCCAATCAAATATCCATCTCGGCCGTCGCCTTCCTGCTCCGCACACACTATCAAAAACTCATCTGCTGCACTCTTTTTTTTTATCGTCTGACTTGTTTCTGTTCTGTCCTTCCTTTATCATTACCCCATTCACACTCAAAAATGCCCTCACACATGAGGCATAAAGAAGGGTGCCCCGAGAAGGGCATAATGATGTGGAAATTATGGGCATTAAAATCCAACATCCTTCTCGCGCTGCACTTTTCAAGCCGGCCTGAAAAGCTTGCGAAGAACTTTGGGGTGATGCGTTTGATTTCGCTTCTGGTCAAATTAAAGATTTAGGTGGGAGACTCTTTTAATTTATAAGGATGGCGCCCAACGTGGGTTAGCGGAGAGTTGATAAATGAACCCTCATCTCAGTGCTCACAATGACCCATTACCCTCACGCATCGATTCCTTAAAACTACACGTGGGGCCACGTGGGCAAATGCTGAAAAGGCTGCGAGCTCCCTGTGCAAGAATGTAGCGTAGTGTGGCTCAGAGCTTGGGTTAGGGAGGGAGAGTTAAGACAATTCCAAGGGGCCCAAAAAAAGAAAATATATGAATATATATGAGCTTTTGGGATGATTTAGATTTTTTATGACGGGGCCCAAAATTCCTGGCGGCACCCCTGACCTCACATGTAGGTAATACGAGGCTGCGCTAATGTTTTTGACTGCCTCTCTAGCAACTTCTTTGACTTTTTAACACAGCAGGATGTGCCGTCAAGGTTGCCAGATCTGACAGTTTGAAGCCCAAACACAACGTAAAACCCGCATAACTCTTAAAAAAAAGAAGACAGCCCAGATCTCAACCTCTCTTGAACTCATGTTAAAAGTGTAGAATGATTACAGGACACGCATCATAAAGAACACGCCATTAGCAAACAACGGCACTAAAGCAAAGAAAGAGTTGCACGGACGTGCAGGATCTCTACGAAATGTGCAAACAGGCTATGAAAAACGAAACATGAGGACTTAATATAAAAATTCTCTCTTTTTCTCCCCCTTGAGGTGTGTTCACACCAAACCTGAACACCACAGAGAGTATAGATCCGGCTAACATTTCTCCTTCACACGCAGCGGCAGCCATGAAACGGGTGGATCAGTTGAAGTCTTCACTGTTATGGAAATATAGGCATATATATATATATATAATAGTGTAGTTTAAAGTCATACAGATGTTAACTTTAACCCAGTAACCTAAATAACAAAGGGTGCATTCAGACTTCAGTAAAGCACGTACCAGGAACGGATGCACCGAGGAGATATGACAGTCTTGTGAGCAGATAACGCTGTTAAAAATGCTCGCCTAAGGTTTTACTATTGTTTTAGTTAACTCCCAGGAACCAAGCTAGGAAAATAGATTACATTTAACGGTCAAAGGTTAGGAAACAGATGTTCTCAGCAGACTCAATGTCTCAAGGAAACTTAGAAAAAAAGAAGGTTGGTCCAGCCCCCGCTTGGACTATGTAGGTTTAAAAAGGAAGGAACCACGTGTAAGTTTTGAGACATGCTTAAGACACAGGGAGAGAACTTAAGGTATCCGATGCTGTGATAAAACTTGTAAGTGTCTCCCACTTTGGAAATCCAAATAGTAATAAATATATGTTTAACTGTTATTTTGCCTCTGAATTCACTGCCTCTTCTCTTTGTGCCAAATCCTCGACCGGGTGAAACGAGACGGGCCGTTAGGTGAACGGGCCCCACACGTGTCTCCTTATCACCCTATTTGGGACTTTTACAATTGACACTGACCAAGAGGGAAATTTTGATTAGCCAATGACTAATGATCACGGACAATGTCAAGTTTGACATACTCTCAATATCTCAAAATGCACAAACATATAAAAGGAGTGCAAGAAAACGTTGTTTTATAAGAATCTGGACGTTTTCTACTTTCATGCCACACAATGACAGTATGAGAATACCCATGAATACGTCCTAAAAAAAAACCCACCAAATGTTGTGAAAAGCAGCTCAAACTTTAAAGATCCGCCCAAAGAACAACGGGCTCAAAAGAAGCCCAAAAGAGAGAGAACCTGCCCAATCTGACAACACTTTGTGCCATCTGTTGCTAATGTCAAGCATCCTTTAGAGGGGACGACAAAACAGAGGTTCTGCTGCATCTTAATCTTGGTAGAAACAAACAAAATAAAAACAAAAAATTAAAAAAAAAAGACTACACCCCACGGCACCCAAAGTAAAATACCTGGCAGTTGTGCTTAATGTGTACCTAAACGTTATGTCACTTTTCGTACAATGGTAGCAGCTTGTTTTTTGAAATCCCAGCTGAGGGAGCAAAAACAGTGAACCAGAAGGTGGCGTAAAATAAGGGCAATGGAGGGGGATGTCAAAAACAATAATGACCAAGATTTAATGGTTTAAAAAATAAGACTAGATGAAAAAAAATAATAGCGTGTCCCACCGTATCAAAAGCTCCAGTGTTCTGCTTGTCTGTTTCATCGTGACGCGAACGTCGGAACTCAACGTCAGATTTCTTGCTTGTGCCCACCAACTTGGTGAATAAAGTTGATTCTGATTCTAAACCATTCCTTATACAACTAAAGGCAAGGTGCGACTGCAATCCTTTGCAGTTGAAGATTGGAAGTTGACCCTTTAGCATTCATTTATCTTCACCTGTCTAGTTGCCCCATGCTTAAATTTCTCTTACAGCTCATTGGATCTGTTAATTTACACCAAACCGCAGGAATATTTATCATTTGCAAACTTTGGAACTCGCTCATTCGTTCGCACGGCTTCAATCAGTTGGAAGAGACCCGGCGGGCGCTCCTCGAGCTACAGCGGCGGAATGAGGAGAGGTTTTTTTTTATCATAACAAAAATAGCTCTAAATATGGATTCCCACCGGAATCTATAAAGCGAAACAGCAGAAATCTGCAATATTAATAGTACTAAGTTTAATATTTTAGCATAGCACTTTACAATGGGCGATGCACATCTCTGACTTCATTTGCCCAATCAGCCTAACACCTTAAGTTCTTATTAAAACGTAATGGACCGGGTGCTGAAATGATGGTTTAGCTCTTTAAACAGGCTGGGCCAGTTGAAATGTTGTGTAGTCTGATGTATCAGAGCACCCACGTCAACAAAACTTGCAATAAGACCCAGATCCGCTGCTGTAATGGATATTTTTGAGTGATTGATCGCAACGCAAGAGAAAACCTTCTACAACTTGAGTCACTTTTACAGTCGTAGCCTTTAAGTTTCCACTTGATTATTGCATTTTAAAAGACATTTACATTTTCAAACACAAGGTTCCTTTAAATGTTTCATGTTCACATGTCTCCAGAGTGAGCGCAACAGAGCTCCAAGTCCATTTCTTGGCCAAAAGCACCTAGTTTGTGCATTTACTGCGTATATGCATACATCTATATACGCACAACAGGCTTAAATACAAAAATCTGCTGAAATTACACACGGACCGACAGAGAAAATATAAAATTTCGACAATGGAGAGTGTGTGTTCATTTCCCGCACGTTCTTTTTCCAGACTGCAGCAAAGACCCTTCTTTGAATTTCAGCGTCTTTACGTAATAAAAAAAAAATTATATATATATATATATATATATATATATATATATATAATTTGAAGTTCAGGAAAGCTTAGTTGGCAAAAATCAGCTCCAATTGCAAAGACCAGCATTGTTAGACTATCTGATGGGCAGATTCCTGTTTCAAGTTCCTCCGCTGCCAGTAATCACAGCAGAGCTGAAAACAGTCAGACAGTATAGTCGGCTCCTTCTCAAATCGTACCTAATCTCAATGTCACTCTCCTCGGATATAATGCCTTAAAATATAGCCAGATCCTGTTTAATACATCCATCTCCCATTGCTGTGGCGCTATCAGCTGTCAAAAGTGGCTTCGCGCTATAAATCAAACCCACTCTGCTGGTATCTTCGCTGCCGCTCTTAATGCCGACTGTAAATCGGTCTTAGATCAACTTCCTGCTCTTTTTACTATTGCTCCCCCCCCCCCCCCCCTCACCTCTAAAGATGAGGTAAAGACAGGATGACATTTTCTATTCCTTCAAGTAGATTAACGGACAAACATTGGCTTCCTTCCTAAAAGTTTTTTTCCTACAGTGCAGAAAAGTCAGACTTTTTTTTTTCATGTTCTAATAAACTGCTGAGGGTATGACTGGTAAATCGCAGGTTTCTAGACACAGACGATGTCTTTCTATTAACATTCAGTCAAGAGGCAGGTTGCCCAAGGAGGATCCAGATGCTCTCACTACTGTTTCGAGGGCGGCGGGGTACAACAATTGGAGGTCTGACAGCTCTGGAGTCGCCTTAAAAAAGAAAAGAAAAAAATCTTCCAAATTTACAGGGAGAGCAAAGCGATACAGCTCGCCGCCCACAGAAACAAGGCAATCACTCACCTCGGCCCCTCTGCACAGTCAGACAGCGTTTACACACATGCGCCGCATCTAAAAAGACAAATGTCCGCGCACACATGCAGACAGATTCAGAAATATATTCGGGCAAAGAAAAGAGGGAGGGGGGAGTACAGTTAGTTTCTCTTTCCAAGTCCAACGTCTTTATTCATGTCCCCTTTCCACAGTGCACTGCAGAAGTCTTCATACCCCTCAAACCGCTCCCCGTTACGTCACATCACCACCCGCTTCGGATGTTATCATCCCATAGAATGGCGATTATCAGTGGTTATCAGCCCCATTGAATAGCCTCAGTTGGTCCCTGCTCTGCCTGCTATCAGGCTGTTATTAACCATTCTATCGGTGATAACAGCCGCTTGTCGCGAATAGAACCTTTTTTTTTTTTTTTACCTTTTTTTAAAAACCTTTATTTATAATGTATCTGCGAATTTGAACAGGATATTAAGAATTTACTAAAAATTCAAAAGCCAAACGTATCATAAGATTTTAATTAGGTATTGTAATAATCGTTACAGTATTTAAAAACAACTCACTAAAATCTAAAACCGGAGTTTTTTTTCCCCTGTTTTGTTTATTTTTGTTCGCTTTTTTAAAGACTTATATTTCCAATATGCCTTTTATTTCTTTGGATTTTTTCCAATAATTCACTCAAAATAAATGCCAAAATTTAACATACTTGGTTAATTTTATTGGATCGTGTTCTCTCAATACATGCCGTGTTTTTTCTTCCGGTCGTGCAATTTCATATATATATATATATATATATATATATATATATATATATATATATATATATATATATATATATATATATAATGAAATGAAAAGGTATATTCTAGAGTTATGGAGTTATGTAGTGTTATGAGTTGTCCAACCCCATAGCCTTCCACTAGGTGGCTGTATGTACATCCGAAGTTGCTTGCAATCCATTAATAATGATAAGAAGAAGTTAGGGTTGGCCCTAATCTTATTTTTAATTAAAAAAAATAAAAATACGGATGGATTTGCTCATATGATTATATGAAAATCTGTGTTTGTACCATATGAAAATGTTTAATATTTGTATTAGTAGTAATAATAATAAATTACGGATTGCAACCGACAAAAGATTAGAGAAGAAGAAGAAGCTTACGTCATTCGACGCGACACTTTCCACGGTCGGAGCTGGTGAGTAGACCCTGAATCTGTCAAATAAAAATGTAGTAAAAAACCTCAAAAGACCGAAGGTCTACATTTATAAATCTGCTCAGGGTTTCCCGCAGCGCTATCTTGGCGAGGCGGCCGCCTCGCCAAACTCACGCTACCGCCTCGCCAACATTCCAAAAAAAAAAAAAAAAAAAAAAAAAAAAAAAAAAAAGTGACGCTAACACGCGGTTTTTTGTTGCTTTCGCGCGTGCGTGAATGGCAGGGAAAAAACCCAGGGATACCCCCCCCCGCTCCGCAAGCCGGTCCGCGGAAAACGTGTCGTCCACCCCCCCCGCTCCGCGAGCCGGTACGCGGAAAACGTGTCGCCCCCCGCTCCGCGAGCCGGTACGCGGAAAACGTGTCGTCCACCCCCCCCCGCTCCGCAAGTCGGTCCGCCTCGCATAAGCAAATTACTGCGGGAAACACTGCTGCTGATGGTAGTTCTATGAGTTAATGTTAGCGAGTATGTGGCACAGCATGTGTTTGTACAGATTTAGACACGTTTTTACCACTATTTGGTACAAAAAAGGCTACTAAAAGCCAGTCAGGTTCAAATGTAGCTGTCCTTCATACCTTTAATAACAATGTGCTAAAATTTTGTTTTTTTTATTATGATTTTATGCTTCTCGGTGTTACAGTATTTCTGTCTTCTTTCTGTTTTCTCCCACTTTAGAACCATGCCTAAATATAAGAGCAGTGTCCGTTGTAAGACCAAAAAAATAAAACTAACTCGGAAAACCATCGGTGCTCGGGCGAAATCTTCCTACATTCCCTCACATGCAGGCTCATCTGACACCAACACTGTTTTTCCCTCATCACATGACATTTGTACTGAAAACTCAGAGGAAGAAGGGACTGCGTATACCAGGGCAAAAAGGAAGGAGCTGAGCCTATGGGATACACTAAAAGATCAGGTCTTGGAAGAGTCCTATAAGTCCTCCGCTCCTTTCTCTGACATGTGCTCTGTGTGCAAGAAACCTGGAGTATACCGCTGTCTGGAATGCAGCAGAAGCAGTGTTTTTTGCAAGGATTGTGTCTACACAGTACACATAAATTCTTTGCACCTCCCTGAAAAGTGGAATGTAAGTTCACTTTTGTTGAATGTACTAATAAATATTGTAATTGATATGTATAGAATGAGAATGAGTTCTTAATTGCATAAAATTCGATTTTTCTCTGTCCTTTTTTGTGTCTCTTTAGAAAACCTGCTATGAGGCTGCTTTCCAGCAGTTGGTGTTGCATTTAAGTGGGGATCACAGTACCCATGTTGTTTACTCCAGAGATGTAAAGACTTTTGTCAACACAGGTATGTTTTTACACTGTAATTTTTTAATTAATTAATTTTGTGTGTGTGTGTGTATATATATATATATATATATATATATATATATATATATATATATATATATATATATATATACTGCTCAAAAAAATAAAGGGAACACTCAAATAAGACATCCTAGATCTGAATGAATGAAATATTCTCATTGAATACTTTGTTCTGTACAAGTTGAATGTGGGACAACAGCAGGTGAAATTGATTGTCAATCAGTGTTGCTTCCTAATGTGGACAGTTGATTTCACAGAAGTTTGATTTACTTGGAGTTATATTGTGTTGTTTAAGTGTTCCTTTTATTTTTTTGAGCAGTGTGTGTATATATATATATATCTATATATATATATATATTATATATATATATATATATATATATGTATATATATATATGTATATATATATATATGTATATATATAGATATATGTATATATGTATATATATATATATATATATATGTATATATATATGTATATATATATATGTATATATATATATATGTATATATATATATATATATATATATATATATATGTATATATATATATATATATATATATATATATATATATATATATATATATATAATATTCTACAAAATTCTAAATCTTATTTAGTAAAATTTATGTTTTCACTTTGAGTATTAATCTTGTCCCATGTGAATATATGTTTATGTGACTTTTTATTGTGGAATAACTTTTTATTCTTCTTTGTTGTTATTTATACTTGGATACACAAATATAGAAAACTACATAAATACATAGATTGGAGGGGAAGCTCAGTTAAAGACAACACATGTTAAGTTAAACACAGTTAAAGTGGCAAGTCTGCGTTGGTTTGTACATGTTTAAAGAAGGGATATATCATCCATCCATTGCCTTCTGCTTATCTGGGGTCAGGTCACCCAAGTAAACAGCATAATTAAGGATTCCCAGACTTCCCTCTACCCAGCCAATTGGGCCAGCTCCTCGGGTGTAATCCCAATACATCCTACACCAGTGGTGCCCAAAGTCGGTCCTCGAAGGCCAGCATTTTGCAGATTTTAGTTCTGTCCCTGGTTTAATGCACTTGGATCCAGTGATGGCTCAGTAGAAGAACATTGACCTGCTGGAAAGGTTGTTACCACCACCACAGAGAGAACTAAAACATGCAGAATGAAGGTGCTCGAGGACGAATTTTGGTCACCCCTGTCCTATTCCATCTTAGAAGCATAGATGTGGCTCGGTGGTCCCTAAAGGGAGCAGTAATAAAAAGATCAACTCCTCATATAGATATCATGTATTTGTTATACAACTTATAAAATCGAAGTATAAGTATAACACATATTGTGGACTGATTTAATTCTGAGTTCTATAAAACAGTGTATTTATTCACTCTGTGAGATAGAAAATGGAATGAGTCTTCAGTAATCTTTTTTCTTTCTTTGTCTTTTTAGGTCATCTCATTAATTGCACAGTTTCTTTTTGTAAATGCGAACCTGAGGTCTGCACTCTTCTGAAGTATGGCCTTTGGCCTGCTTCACCGGAGAAGCCACAGACTGCTTTTTCAATGGCTCTTCTTGAGCTATTTGTCCATCTTTCTTTGGAGTGCCAGATCTCTGTAGAGGGATTCATCAACACCTTACGGTGGAAAAACAATCTTACTGTTATGGAGGTAGTGAGAAAAAGATGTCCTAGTAAATATGTCAACAATATTGCAACTTTTTTATTCTGTTTAATATATTAAATATTTCTTTAAATTAATGTCACTGATGGCATTTCCAGTAGACTAGATGTATTATTTACTGCTTTCTCATTTAGAATTTTTTTTTTTACAGTATTTATTTATTTATTTTACTTATGTACCTTTGGAATTAATAGATTAAACATAAGTACTGTGACTCTTTTTACTACAGGTTAATATGCTGTACAGAGCCCTAGTAGGAGAGTCTATTTCCCAGTTTCGCCATTATCACTTCCGACGAAGGTCACTAGTTGGCCTTTGTGACCAATTTGATGATGGCACAGTGTGCCCGGCATGCATAAAGGTTGGACACACTGAGTTAAATTTGTAATATACTTTTAGAAGACATTAGTACAATGGACAAATGTCATTTTGAGAGCTTTGAGACTTATCCTTATTCTTGCTGTTTATTTTTCAGACTGATGGCACTGTAATTGTGGCTTTGGATGCCAACTTTGGCCTTGTACGAAAAAAGAGCTCTGGAAGTAGTATCACTGAGCCATTGCAGGGTAACAGAATGTTTGTCAGGGATGAAGATGTTGAAGAGTATGTCAGGTCAAATCCTGACAACTGTCAACCAACAGAGGTGAGTAAATATCATATCTCATTTTCTATTCTGGTAACTTTCTTATTTATTTTTAGTCAATGCTTTTTAAAAAATACCCTTAAAAGGAATTTTATGACAAATATATATCTTTCTAATTTTAAAATATTTTCACGTTCATTTATTTTGACACAATTTGTATATTCCTCACGTTTTATGTGTTTCACTGAGAACCTCTTTCCTTTATTTTTTAGAACTGTAGCAAGTTTAAAGCTGGCAATGCACTTCGTTCCCAAAACCAGCAAAAAAAATTAGACATAACTGGTGTATTTGGAGCATCATGTCGCCACGAGGTTCCACTGATATTTCTTAACATGACACATGGAGAAAGGTGAGTTTTTAAAGTGTATTTGGATGACTTTAACATAACATCATCCAATTATTTGAAAGACTCTTGGATTATTTTTTATACATTATCTTATGCTGTTATCAAACTATTTTTTAACAGACTTGCATATCCTAAATATGTCATCACAGAGCTGATGAAAAAATATAAAAAAAAAAACATTAATCTGCATGTCCTTTATGACATTGCATGTGTCCTGTCCAGACATTTCCGTGTGAGTATAATTCTTAATGTCCGAGTTCTTTATAATATAACAACAATAGTGACACACTGTCTGTCATTGAACAGAAAACTGGAGAAGGAATCCCAAAAGGACTTTCCCTGGCGGTACCAGCATTTCATGTGTATGGGCATAAACTGCAGTGTCAGGTATTTTTTGGGTTGTTCTAAAGTTAGTCTACCAAATTCAACATCTTGTAACATCATATATACATATTGTTCACCCTGTTGCTATAAAGCAGCATGACAATTGAAAATGAGCTTAATTGTTTCAAATACCATGGTATATTCCTTTTCTCTTTTCTTGTTCTGTTTCCAACACAAACTGGATAACATCAGTGTTATGTATGGTTTTTTGGCCTCAGCAGTATTTTCATGACACTTATGTGTTTTTGCTTATGTACTTTGTATATTTTAATTGTATTACAGCTCCAGGGTTAAGTGATATTTATAATTAAAAATTTAATATTGAGAATATTTACTTATATTTTCATTATTAATTATATTTTAAAATTTCATATGGCCTCCAAAAAACAACATTGCCATTGATAATAACTTTTGTGTCCATTTGTAATTGTTACAGGTCTACATGATGTCCAATATATTAGGCTCCATATTGGGTGTTGCACACTTTACAGTAATGACTAATTATGTTAATCAGATCATGTACAGCACGCGACGAGTTCCTGGATTTGGACTAACAGATGGTGAATGCATGGAGAGGTTATGGTCGTTTTTGAGAAGATTTTCTCGAGTGACTAAAGAGATGACTCCCTCCCATCGCCTTGACCTTCTCACAGACGCACTCCTGTACTATGGTAGAAGAAAATCTGCAGATCTAGGTGCAGTATATGTCCATAGTTTATTTAATAATTTACTGAAACTTTTTTAATTGAACTTCAAACACTGTCCGTTATTTACAGATGTGCAGCTTCTTCAGAGGTGGGACAAAGCCGAGAAGATTGCGAGTATTGCTGAGGAAGAGATTTCTGCAGTTTTGAAAGAGTCACCGAGTAAGCTTGTCTTAATTGAAACCTTTTGATTGCAAAAAAAGTTTTGTATTCATTTATTTATTTTTCCTTTGTCCAAAGTAAGCATTTCTGAACATGACCTACAACAATGGATGGAAACACAGAGACATGTAGCCCAAGCTGCACATTTAAAAACTAGAGACAAAGGTATGTTTTTTTTCTGTTTTATTTCATTTGTTTGTTTTTTTTTTGTTTTTTTTGTTTTTTTGTTTGTTTTTTTCATTTGTGTCAAGGGGCAATGTTGTGAGTGTCTTTCAAAGCTGCTTTGACTACATCTAAACAGAGTTTGAATATCTTTTTTGACTTTGACACTTGTAATGAACTGGATTGTTTATGGTTCTTAAATTAATTGAACTATATTACATTGAAATTAAAAAATGCTTTGTGTAGCACCCTTCCATGGGCTGCCACATTAACGTGGTGGAGGGGTTTGAGTGTCCCAATGATCCTAGGAGCTATACTGTCGGAGCCTTTATGCCCCTGGTAGGGTCACCCAAGGCAGACAGATCCTAGGAGAGGAACCAGACAAAGCGCAGCCATAACACCCCTTATGCATTACCACTGGAGACAGTCTTCCCTTGCATGGACGCCGTTCACCTGGTTCCCGTTTTGTTGCCAGAGCTGGAGGTGTGGCACATTTCAGTTAGTCTGTTGGCCGTGCTTTCAACCATGCACCCAAGCGGCCGAAAACAGTTTCCTATGCAGGGTGCCTTAGTCATATAGGCCGACTGCTGCTAAGCGGAAAAAGATGTACGAATGTTTATCCTAAAGGGAAATTAAATTTTGATGTAATTCGTATTATTTCCAATTATTCACAGAGATATTGGATTGTTCAATAACATACATTGTTGACTTATCTACAGAGATTGTTCCAAGATGGAAGAGGAACTATGTGATGAAGCTGACCGAAATCAACCAGCTCAGGTATGATCCTTTTTTGAATACCAAATCAGTAGGCAGATTGGTGGTGTGTCTGTAATGATGAGGGCGCTGCAAAGGTCTGCAGTTTTCAAGACATGTAGTAAATACAAAAAAAATTAGTCAAATGTCTCGATTTGGTGGTTGTTCCATGTTCCTAACCTCACCTATGGGAAGCAGCCTCACTACTAGGCACTAACCTCAGACATGCATAAGATAATGTATAAACATTGTGAAATACTTACACAAGAGTTACAATGTTGCCACATTAATGACAAAGTATTAAGTTCAGCTAATTATACAAGCTATGCCAATATAAAGTCTTTGTTTTCATTTTTAGATCCGGATCACATCAACAGGACTCACTCATTGAAGATGAATCACAGTAAGTGACAGAAATTTGTACTCTTCTATATTTGAACAACAGTTCTCGCCTCAAGTAAAGAAACTGTGCGTTGTTTTTTTTTTTTTTGTTTTTTTTTTTTGTGGTTAGACTGGACAGGGATCTTCGAATAATTGAGAGACACCATGCTGTAAAACGAAGATGGGTCCCTTCGGATGACATTTTCCAGAGAACACTGAGAGATGTTGACCAGGAACTTAGAGGTCAGCTGATACAACGAGCACAAAATGAAGCAAGGGAGAGGGCCACTCTTCTGAACCTGAAAAGAAGATATAATGGTAACGCTACTTCTTTTCTAGACTGTATGGTCATTAGCAAAATTGAAGCTAAAAGGTCTTGTGGTTGAATCCCAGCATGTGGTAAACCTAAATTTAATCTTTATGTTATCCCTGCATCATGCATATGTTCACTCTGGGTACTTAAGCTTCTTTATGCAGTGTAAGAAGTGACTGGTTTATTCCAACTTGTCCTTTGTCATGGGTATGTGCTTTTGATGTGTATGGTTATTTATCTTTGGTGTATGAATATGTTTCTTGGGTGTATCCTGTTTTTCACCTAATGCCCGTTGTAAATAGGCACAGATAAGTGAGTATTGTAATACATCCATTTTCTAATGGACATTCAATGATCTTATGCATTACTGCAGATATTAAGTCACTGTAAGAACTATCAGTCTTTATATTCTGAGGATAACTTTTTTAAGAGTACAATTAAAATATCATTCAATTATTGGCAGTAATAGATTTTGACCTACAAACTGAGATTTCCTTATGCGAACTTTAGTGTCATGTTGAATATCTTGTGTAGAATTGGCTGCCACTACTTGTGTTCACAAAATCCAAATTGAGATAAACACTATTTCAGATGTTGACTTTTTATTATGTTTAACATACTTCAATAAATCACTATTGTATCATGTTTTCATATTGTGTTGATTGTATTATTTTTACTAGTATTTATATTTCTTCTTTCTTTACAGATGGACAGGGAGTTGCTATAAGGCTGTCCAAGCAAGTGAATGCCTGTAACAGGAAACTGAAGAACATTGTTACAGAGTACAATAATCTGCAGTGGCCTCCACAAACTGGCATCTTTCCATCACATTTAGAATTTCTAGAATTATGTGATGCCTCCTCCCAGCTGTACACATTGTTTGATGAACAAGTGAGTAGAATTGATCTAAAGGTTTTATTCAACTTTCTACATGCTGTTATTCACTTTATGTTGCTACTATGCTTTAACAAGGTTCCACTTGCAATTGTTCTCTTATTTTAAAGATTGAAGATCATGGTGTTGTTCCAAAGAACCTAAAAAGTCGAGCAATAGAAGCCCTGCATTTGAAGACTAGAGCAACTGAAGAAAAGCTTCTACTTAAGAGAGAGATGAACACTGTCATTCTTCACCTTCATCAACAACATGGACATTTAAGTTCAGCTATAAATGATACTGCAGATCCTGGTTCAAAAGCTGTACTTCATCAAAACATTATCATGTTAGAAAAGAAAATGTACAGTGCAATGAACATGTTCAGGAGGTTTATCGAAGTTGGTGCCCCTCCTCCAAATCATCACCTACCAGAGTTTAACTCTTATTCTCAAGCACTTATGTCTCCAGATCTACATTACATAGACTATGATGAAAGCATTGACGATGGAGAGGATGAAGGGGATGATGACGACAATGTTGAGGAAGGAGAGAACAGCATAGATTGTGAATCATCTTTATGATTTATGGCCACTTACTGTCCTATGTGAAGAGCACATATTCCAGTATAAAAAGTTCATTGTTTGTTGATTGTCATATAAGCTTTTTTTTTCTAACATCTCAGTTTATTGCTTTTGATATTGTTGAGACATATCTGTTTTTCAAGTCAAGCTATATATAATCAAGGGCATTTTAGTTTTACTCATTACAGCTTTGTACTCTTTTTTCACATTTATTAATGTTCTTGTTCAGGATGACATTGTTAATGACTAAAATTCATTTACAGTTTGATTTTAACTCTTAATTTTGAGATGCTGGATAATCTGCTTTACATAATATGTTTAAATTTGAGCACAACAACAAAATAACTAAAACGTAGTGGACAAAAATTTTGTGATGTTCATATTTGAGAAATATTTGACTGTTATCCAAGAATAACATTATTTTGAAGGGCACTACTCTGTATTAAAAATTCATTAAGAGCTATGTCAGTGTTTCTGTGATATTTCAGACAGATTTCAAAACTTACAATATGGACTATTTGGAGCCTGTGTAGGGGCTTACAAACTGGTTGATTTGATTTACCTTCCTGATTTTAGTAAGAATGCCAGCAGCACCATAATGTATCATCTGCAGTTGGATGATTACTACTTTTTTAGGAGACCCCTCACACCAGCATCCAGGTTGAGTGTTTGCTGTCTAAGCGCTCCTTCCACTGCTCCACCACTCATATGGCTGCACAGACTAGTGAGAATTATCTCACTGTTAGATTAGCATTTAGTTTTGCAACTGTAAGGACATGTACATTCCTGGTTGTTTAAAAGTAGAGCAGTTAATATTAGTGTTGATGTTTGCGTTTTTCAGGAGGGCAACGCGCATATTGACGTCCTTCACACCAGATATTACATTAAAATTTAAGCACACAGCGGGACGGATCAGGCAGGAATATAAAGACAGAGTCTGAATAACATCAACTGTATGTCAGAAAATTCTGACATGTAGTCTTATGTGATTTGTCTCTGCTTACATAAAAAAAATATATGGGCCACTATGGAAAATGGTGACAAACCATTTTGGGACCTATACTGTCTGCCCTCTTTTTTCCCTTATGGGGCCCACCTAGGTATGACATAACTGTTTGTAACCTACCTGAGAAAGCGGCAACATACAGTCATATGAAAAAGTTTGGGCACCCCTATTAATCTTAATCATTTTTATATATAAATATTTGGGTGTTTGCAAAAGCTACTTCAGTTTGATATATCTAATGGACACAGTAATATTTCAGTATTGAAATGAGGTTTATTGGACTAACAGAAAATGTGCAGTATGCATTGACAGAAAATTTGACCGGTGCAAAAATATGGGCACCTCAACAGAAAAGTGACATTAATATTTATTAGATCTGCCTTTTGCAAAAATAACAGCCTGTAGTTGCTTCCTGTAGCTTTTAATGAGTTCTTTGATCCTGTATGAAGGTATTTTTGACCATTCCTCTTTACAAAACAATTCCAGTTGAGTTAAGTGTGATGGTTGCCAAGCATGGACAGCCCGCTTCAAATCATCCCAGATGTTCAATGATATTCAGGTCTGGACTGGGATGGCCATCCAGAACATTGCAATTGTTCCTCTGCATGAATGCCTGAGTAGATTTGGAGCGGTGTTTTGGATCATTGTCTTGCTGAAATATCCATCCCCAGCATAACTTCAACTTCGTATCAGCTTCTTGAACATTATTCTCAAGAATCTGTTGATATTCAATTCAATTTTTTCAATTCAATTTTATTTATATAGCGCCAATTCATGAAACATGTCATCTCAAGGCACTTTACAAAGTTAAGTTCAATCATATTATACAGATTGGGTCAGATTATACAGATTGATGCAATCAACTGGTTTTCTTAAATAGGAACATTTTTGACCAAAGTCCCGACAAGCAGCATTCACTCCTGGAGAAGCGTAGAGCCACAGGGAGAGTCGTCTGCATTGTACATCGCTTTGCTGCAATCCCTCATACTGAGCAAGCATGAAGCGACAGTGGAAAGAAAAAACACCCGTTAGCGGGAAGGAAAAACCTCTAGCAGAACCGGGCTCAGTATGAACGGTCATCTGCCTCGACCGACTGGGGTTACAGAAGACAGAGCAGAGACACAACAAGAGAGACAAAAAGCACAGAAGCACACATTGATCCAGTGATCTGTTCTACGTTAGATGGTAATAGTCAGTGATCTGTCCTCCCTGGATGATTTCACAGTCAACAGAACGTCAGACCAGATGTACCTACTATGAAGAAAAAAGAGAGAGAACAAAAAGTTAAAAGCTGAAATGACAAGAGTCATCTCAATGATATTGAGTTTAATCCATGTGACCCTCAACTTTAACAAGATTCCCAGTACCAGCATTGGCCACACAGCCCCAAAGCATGATGGAACCTCCACCAAATTTTACAGTGGGTAGCAAGTGTTTTTCTTGGAATGCTGTTTTTTTTCTCCACGCCATGCATAATGCCTTTTTTATGACCAAACAACTCAATCTTTGTTTCTTCAGTCCACAGGACCTTATTCCAAAATGAAGCTGGCTCGTCCAAATGTGCTTTTGCAGACCTCAAGCGGCTCTGTTTGAGGCATTGCTGAAAAGGGTTCTTTTGCATCACTCCTATACAGCTTCTCCTTGTTAACACATACTATCTGTAATAGTGCAGCTAAACTAAATATGAGGAAAAAAGTGAAGCCCTGATCATAGTTTAATACACTACACACTACAATTACACTCTCAATGACCATATACATTACTTTATAACAGCCTCGCAATTAAACGTTCAATGTTTGAAATGGAATGCGCCCCACCATTGACAAACGGAGCCTTATTGTTGCGGCAAACGTCCAATGTTTGAAATGGAATGCGCCCCATCATTGTAACGGAGCCTTATTGTTGCGGCACACGTTCAATGTTTGAAATGGAATGCGCCCCATCATTGACAAACGGAGCCTTATTGTTGCGGCACACGTTCAATGTTTGAAATGGAATGCGCCCCATCATTGACAAACGGAGCCTTATTGTTGCGGCAAACGTTCAATGTTTGAAATGGAATGCGCCCCATCATTGACACACGGGGCGATGTCATGATTAACCTCACCAGTCTGAGTGGGTAGCAAATTCTGTTAAAGTAATTAAATCAGATTTTCCAGTCATAAATTGAAATTATCAGACAGAATGAAATCCTAATGTCAAATCATATTAATAGTTTTCATTAAGCGGCAAAAAGTTTGTAACTGGTCACGTGGCGTGTCACCCATTGATAACCAATAGTAACATGTGATGTTGTGGAACTACTGCATCCCACACTGGGATCTTCTCCAGCTGTGTCCTATCAACATGCCTGTCCTAACGATTTCGCGAAGGGAGAAAGTGCCTTTACCTGAACGTGTCGTCTTCTAACCTGGTCAATTTGTTTATTTAAAAGGAAAGATCTTACTCATTCTCTGTGCTACCATGTGAAAATTTTTGAATTGCAATAGTAATGAGTTCAGCTAACATGCTCACTGATGTGTTCGTTTGATACCCAAATGTTTGTTACTATTTAAAGCACTCACATTTGACAGAATATCTTTTCAATACAAAAGCTTTTATTGAACATTGCACATTTATCAATTGTTTAAGACAAACTACAGGAAATGCTAACATTGAAAGACATAACAAGGCTCAACTTCTAGGGGGTCTGACAATGACGACACAAGTTTTTCTTGAATCCACATGCCAGGTGTGACCACTGCTCACATGTGTTGCAACGTCGCCACTCACGCCACTTCTTCTTGGCATTTTTTTTATCATCACTGAACAGACAGTGGCAGATGTTGCAAACATCCGTAGTATCTAAATAAAGAAAAATAAGTCATTTATTGACAAATGTAGTTTAAAAAACATAAAAGAAGCATAATGCCTTAATTTATTTAAATGCATACCATGTGTAGTCGGTTCTCTTGACAGCACTTCCGTCAAACCCATAGGCTCTGTTACGCTCCGCTCATCTAAAGAAGAATTAACAGTTTAGTTGCAATGTGATCTCAAGGTAGGTCACACCTTCAAGTAATGTTTAACATATTATACTTTATACGGGAATATGTTGAACTCAAGCGTTACTATCAGTTCTGTGTAAACAGCATATTTAAACATATTGAAACAGTTTTGTTATTAATACTTTTTATTTTTATTCATTGTCGTCAAAATTAGGGCCCTGAGGATGGGCATCCTGCATGTTTTAGTTCTCTCACCGGTGGAAGTTACAAACTTTTCATCATGTCAACCTATTCATAGGCCTTGCATTAAACCAGGAACAGAACTAAGAAATGCAAGGTGCTGGCCATTGAGGAACAATTTTGGGAACCCCTAGTTTAAGCTATTGGTTAATGTGATTTGTATGTAATTATTTCTGCAATTTTTTTTATGTTGAAAACAAATTATTGCCTGCTCATTCATTAGTTCCGTAATTTGAGATGTCTTCTACTTCCTTAAAGTTAAACAAGTGATGCAAGATAAGCATCTATGCTTTAGTTCTGTACTACTGTATTTTGTGGTACATCTAATTTAATAATTTCTTTAATGTTTGCATGTGTAATTAAAGCTGGAAATGTGGTTCATGTACATAGGGAATGAGAGTTTTCTGTGTTTTGTTGTGTGACTGATGGTCTCCACCTCAAGTGGTTTGAATAAGCAATAAAACATAACCAAACATAGTGTTGCAAAGTATTCGGAAATATGTCAGCTGTGAGACCAGCGGCAACTATTACTTTTAAAAGCTCACAATATTTCTGTATTCCGCATTTGTGAATGTGACTATTGTTCAGAGGGAACATCAGCTGTTGTGAGACTTGCCAACTTGCTAATTGTCACAACTACATTTGTTCAACAGTCTTAGCATGAGAAACGCATCACATGCACTATATTACACATAAATTTTTGTACAACCACAATATCAATGCCGAGATGAATCTTGCAGACATTGACAGTACAGCTATAATCCGACTATACATAATAGCCATATAGAACATTTTGAAAGGTGTTACATCCTCACTAATAAGATCACCCAATACACGTACCCCAAAGCGTATGTGATTTATCTAAGTTTGGAATATTTATAATTTCTTAAACATATCTGGTTGTACGTCAGAGTGACCTAAAGACAAAGCTGGACTCCCCACACTTTTTGTATCTGAAAACCTATAAATCATCCGGAATACATATTTTCCTAAGGAAGACCAGACATATTTTGTTACCGAGGGTGGAGTGCACTTTGTAATATATCCACATAACATACATAACAACATTGTAATGGAGGACATTCAGGATAGACATGCAACGAACTTACCATTTGCACACATTCCATTCAAAATGTCTTCCACAGTTGGTGTCCTAATTGTCCTCCCGGGGTCTGATACAAAGAATAAAATATAATTATTGAAAAATTTTTTCCAACATATCTTCAATATGAGTACAATAAAATGCAATATCAAAACTTGAAGTACAAGTATCCAGGACATGGCTTAAACAGTATTTCTCAAGTACACATTTTGAAGTGTAAATGATTAAAGGTTTTCTTAAGGCTAATATTAATCAACACAACATTGTACTTTATTAATTTTAATGAACGAAAGGACAATTTCCCATACTCCAGGGTATATTTGTTTCGTTTCTCGTTGTAAGTTGGCATCTGCAAAGTTTTTACAGTAACTAATCCATCACAGACCATAATTGCAAATAACTAAGCAGGTATATGTTGTGATACACTGAATAGAATTGTCACAGGGAAAGAGATTTATTTCTAATATAAATCTGATATAAAAACCATATATACAATTTCAAATGGAATTGTATGATTAAAACAAGTCCAAAAAAAAACCTATTACATGGAAAGGGATACTGAATGCAGTCCTTCCAATAAGTGTATTTGAAAGTCATAGGTATAATCTTCTACTTAACACCAGTAGAATGTAATAAGGAATACAAACCACCTTCACTATGAGAAAAAAAACACTGTGTTTATAAAGTTCAATCTGAAGACATACCATTTGCAGTTATCACCACTCCAGTGTCAGATGTTACAACTGATTCTTCAACAGTCTTTTCATCTGAAGAGAAAATTGAAATTAGTAGTGTGAATGCTGCATGCATTTTGTTTGTATAAAAATAATTATTGCACTGTCAATACATTAATTATAATACATGTTCTTTGTTGTCAGAGGAACACAATAATGCCTTCGTCAGCTCAGAAGTTTGAAAGCAAAAAGAAAAAACAAAAAAAAACGAGGATGGATGATCTTTCTGCTAAAGTATTACTTTCCATCATCCGTGTTCTTTCAGCAAACATTTGAGACAGAAATGGTTTTTGTTTGTTTTCCACTTTACCTGCCATAGAAAGTATTCGTAAACGTTTGTCTGTTATCCTTCAACTCATGTGACCATACTAGCCGAGGAGATGCAACGTTAAAAACAATAAACATTGTCTTGTACAAAACAATGGAGCAACTACAAATAAAGAAAGACTTTTTTGTCCGTTTATTTCTAAAAGGACAAAAAGTGTGTCTGTCAGAAGCTATTGCAGACACGCCATTATAGTACGCAAGTATAGTTATTTAGAAGTTTGACTACATTATACTAGATGAGTATGACAAAATGTTAAGGTGATTATGACAGTAGTGCTAAACAATAAACTTAAGTGAATAGCACAATTCATGGGGCGCAGCAGTTTGAGCGAGTGTATAAAGACAGACTACAGAACTCATGCGGCCTTCCAGACTTTGACTCTGATCCTTGGATCCTTTACCAAATGCTTTTCCCAAAACATATGCTACTTTTGGATTCTGCTCTTTAAATACTTCAAATTAAAGTCTAGCAGTGCAAAAGGAATGACTAAATATAAGAACATAAAATTATGAAAATAACCTCTCAACAACAGACCACCCCATTGCATGATTACAAAGTACGTTTTTACCGGATCACTTCCATTTAAATATAATCTATCAACATTTATGCTCAAACACTTACTAATTTTAAAGGAAATGTTCGCCGCATTATTTAAAATGACTTCTAACTGTTTACGTCCATAGTGGCATGGTTTTTTGAGAGTGATGCCATCAGGTAGACCAAAAGCGTTGATAATTATGCTTTCATTTTGAATGGAGATGTACGGGAGCCTTCCTCTGCCTCCCGCTTCATCTAAAAAAAAAAAAAAAAAAAAAAATTTAAAAGTTGTACATATTTGCAGTCAAGCTGAAGATAAAAAAGTGGATTAGTAATACAGAGCTCCAAATTGACTATTTAGAAAAGTGAAACGCACCAAAAAATTCTAATTTATACAGCCGTGCACATGCAAAGACCTGTGCACCTTGCCTTTATAAATCCCAATTACTGGAAAAGATAATGCAGCTGCTGATCCGTTCTGTTGCCACCCATTAATACATATTGAAATTAGTGTGAAGCTTACAAAAACTGTCACACAAAGCTCATTTTTATACATATCAACTTGTGCATCAAATATGGCATATAACTTTTTTGGTGAGTACGCACAATCATACATGTGGCCCGTGGTTAATTGACAAGGTGTTGCAGACCATTATGTCGACATATACGCAGATACCAACTTTATTACTGCAATGAAGTTAAATTATGAATCCATTACATTGACCATGACTAGAAAATTACTAGAGTATGATAATGTATTCTTACTGTATTTCCTGTTGAAGAGCCCCTGCACTTTCTTAACCATTTGATCAACCGGTTCTTTTGCAGCAGAAGTAGATGATGATTTTCCTTAAAACACAGTGCAAACAAGAGCGAAAATATCATGTAAATATTAAGTCCACTAAGCTGTTATTTAAGTTTGAGGTATCCCTGTCAGTTTGTGAAAACCTTTGAAATGCAGTGCAAAGTTGTCCAGTACGTCGGTACTGTCGAAGAACGAAGAAGCACCTTTGCTGCTCACTTCTAGGACTTCTAAGAAAGGCTTTTGATGGTCATACATCATTACACCAGACTCTACACCAAGCTTCTCAAGACTGGCAACCTTCAACAAAGATCAAAAGAAGAGTCATTCAAAACAGCAGATATACATAACTTTACAAAGGATAGGAATAAAGTTATTGAGCTAGAAAATTTTCATTATTTTAAGTCAGTAAGAAATAAAACACAAAACAGTAAAAAATAAAACATAGAAATATGGCATGTAATATAAACATTCAATATTTCTATAACACATGTTAACAAAAGGTAGATGACATTAATACATCCAAGGTAGTCTTTTAATTTTTATTTTCAATTAGAACACTATGGTTTCCCTAAAAATTATGTGGCCCTTATAAATTTATAAGCAAAATAATACAAAAACTTAGCAATACTAATTCCATTTTTAACAGTGAAAATTATTGTGTCACCTTTTTTTTTGGTTATCAAATTAAATCTTTATATGAAAATGTATTTTCTTTTTATTACCATTACCTTATATGATTAAACACTTTTTTATGATGTGAAACAGTTAAGTGGGGTAAACTGCAAGCACAGACTAAATATGTCATGCGCAAGTATGTTATCACAGATAAATAATAAATGGCATGTGGAGCAATGTATAGTGCTTCACTCAGTCTAGAGGAACTGAAAGGACTTTACACTACATTAAGTAATTTACACACTGATGGTGGTGGGCATTAGCTCACCACCCAATAGGGTTATAGCCACAGCTGGTTTCAGGCAGTCTGACAGAAGTGAGGCTGTCATGCACTGGCACCACTAGCAGCCAAAGCATGTCAACTAAGACAGACGTAATAGGCATTCAAACTGGAAACCCAATGATTACAGGGTTAACTTCTAACACTATTTCCAATATACAGTTAAATGGCTTGAAAACATTCTTAAGGTCTTAGCATATATGGAAAACCTCTATTTTTATCTGCTTTAGGTGCTTCTTCAATTTCAGGCATCGCATATCTGGGCTCATGTCATCTGAAGTGCGCTGAACTTTTAGAGCTGCTGCCTCCTCCGCATATTGCCTCTTCTGCTCTTCTGCCAAAGTGGACCATTTCTGCGTAATATCTTTCAGGCTTCCTAGCAGGAAAAACAAAACAAAGAAAAACAGCAAGCAATCCATTGACATTGTACAGATCTCGTATGGCTCACCCCGACTCAATGGGTGTAGATTTTGATAACGTTAAGGAAACTCTCTAACATTACATGGCAAATAGGAAAAGTTTCATCAAGTACTCAAGATCTCACAAAGGTAATTTGACAAGATAAACTAGACAATACAAGTCAGATTTGTTTCGTAAGGATGGCTTATAAAAACAACTACAAAATAACTAAGGCAAGATACTTTTTCCAAAAATTAAGTTTATGAATAGCCTGGTAAAAAAATGACCCATTGTACTACACATTGAAGCATCCAGAGGGTCTGGGCTATGGCTATTGAGACACTCATTTAACACCTCTGTAGAGGTGTTAAATTTTACCCAATCGCTAATGTTTGTCTGTGACGTATGTCATGTGCCAGTTCAATGCCAAAAATTCTACTTGAAATTGCATTCGCTGCAAAAAAATAAATAAAATAAATAAATACATAAAATCTGTCACTACAAAGACAAAAGACCTGAGCTCATCGAGGCAGCTGTCCATGTTAATTCCATATTTGGAAGGACAACAAAGACTGAATGGCTTCCTTTACTTTGCTACAACTACAGGCGGACTGCAATTCTAAAACAGCACAGAAAATTGGCAGTCTTATCAACTTCTGCGGGAGATAATCCGAGTCAAGGGGAGAAAGCAAAGGCTGTGCTGTAAGTGAGAATTGCAATGATCAGGCTAGCTATACACACAACAATGCTTGTCAACATAACAGCTACAGTAAATCCTCTCTCACCCTTGTTCTTTAACTGATCCCTGCAGAACAGGTTGTAACCAGACAGGTCCTTGGTGTATAACTTCTTGTTTTTAGGTTGAGAAGAAGATGGTTTTTTTCTTCTATAGTTTCCAATCCAGTTCTAAAAAACATAAAAGTCTTGTTACAAAACAGGAAGCTTGAATTTATTTTTATGTAAAATTGCATCTTGCCTTCTGAATTCTGAAATTGAACGGCTAGAAAGAACTTTGGTAAACATACATCAATGACAAACGGTGGCAAGCCAGTGGCCTGGGATGCCGCTCCAACCAGTGGAGATCCCACCCTGGTCATCCCTTCTTTATAGGCTTTCTGGAGGAAGACCTTCGCTTCCTCCGGGATATGTGTTCTCTCTTATCATGAAATGAAAAAAAAGCAGAGCATATAAAAAAAATAATATTCAGGACAAACACATATTTTCTTAGATCTTGCTGTATAGCTCAATGTTTAAGAGATGCTACACATACCTCTTCTTGACATTGAACCTAAAACAAAGACAGAAAATACAACCATGACTATGAATAAACAGAAGGTAGCTGTTTTTTCTGGTATGTGATAAATAAATATTAGCATGCATTGTGCTTGCAGGGTATCCCCCAGAAAACATTGGTAAGCCCGGTGGTTGAGTTTTATGACAGTCAGTCATCCTGTAGCTGGTCATGTTTCTGAGATAAAAAATGTTAAAAGTTGACGGGAAATTTGAAATTACATTTTGAGAATTATGTGTTATTGAAAGATTGGAAGATTAATACATGAACAATAACTATAAAGTCATAGAAAATGCAAACGTTTTACAAAGACTTAAATAAATAAACAACGCTTAGCCTGGTGGGGCAACAAATAAAGAATGATGGCCTCAGGGCTTATAATACACTGTGGGAAACGATGAAATGTAATGAACTGTATGATAGAATCCTAACATTAAATCAATATACTGATATAAACTAGTATACTGAAAAGTATACGTTTTTTAAGATATATGAAACAAAATTTTAGCACATTGTTATTAAAGGTATGAAGGACAGCTACATTTGAACCTGACTGGCTTTTAGTAGCCTTTTTTCTACCAAATAGTGGTAAAAACGTGTCTAAATCTGTACAAACACATGCTGTGCCACATACTCGCTAACATTAACTCATAGAACTACCATCAGCAGATTTATAAATGTAGACCTTCGGTCTTTTGAGGTTTTTTACTACATTTTTATTTGACAGATTCAGGGTCTACTCACCAGCTCCGACCGTGGAAAGTGTCGCGTCGAATGACGTAAGCTTCTTCTTCTTCTCTAATCTTTTGTCGGTTGCAATCCGTAATTTATTATTATTACTACTAATACAAATATTAAACATTTTCATATGGTACAAACACAGATTTTCATATAATCATATGAGCAAATCCATCCGTATTTTTATTTTTTTTAATTAAAAATAAGATTAGGGCCAACCCTAACTTCTTCTTATCATTATTAATGGATTGCAAGCAACTTCGGATGTACATACAGCCACCTAGTGGAAGGCTATGGGGTTGGACAACTCATAACACTACATAACTCCATAACTCTAGAATATACCTTTTCATTTCATTATATATATATATATATATATATATATATATATATATATATATATATATATATGAAATTGCACGACCGGAAGAAAAAACACGGCATGTATTGAGAGAACACGATCCAATAAAATTAACCAAGTATGTTAAATTTTGGCATTTATTTTGAGTGAATTATTGGAAAAAATCCAAAGAAATAAAAGGCATATTGGAAATATAAGTCTTTAAAAAAGCGAACAAAAATAAACAAAACAGGGAAAAAAAAACTCCGGTTTTAGATTTTAGTGAGTTGTTTTTAAATACTGTAACGATTATTACAATACCTAATTAAAATCTTATGATACGTTTGGCTTTTGAATTTTTAGTAAATTCTTAATATCCTGTTCAAATTCGCAGATACATTATAAATAAAGGTTTTTAAAAAAAGGTAAAAAAAAAAAAAAAAGGTTCTATTCGCGACAAGCGGCTGTTATCACCGATAGAATGGTTAATAACAGCCTGATAGCAGGCAGAGCAGGGACCAACTGAGGCTATTCAATGGGGCTGATAACCACTGATAATCGCCATTCTATGGGATGATAACATCTGAAGCGGGTGACATCACAAGATTTTCAGGGATTTTTTTTAGTGCATAGTTGTGAATTGTAAGAATTTGCATTTACTCCCACTGAGCCAGGACTTTGTAGAGCCACATTTCCTGGCAGTAACCACGGGGGGGTCTATTCGGATCGTACGTATAGCTCTGCACGACAGATCCTGCCCTGTCAGAGTGGCTGGGGTGCATCTAAGAACATCGATTTTCACCTCGTGGACGAAATTCTCTATTGTGCTACTTAGGTATGGGCTTTGAATAGGCCATTCCAACACAAGTAAGCTTTGATCTAAACCAAGGATGACCAAAAAAAAAAAATGATTCAAATTCTGTTGGCTGTTTACGACCCTCTCAATAATTTAGTGTGGCCCACCCCTACAATTCAAGAATGGTACAAATCTGGCTCACCGGCGCTGGTGGTTGACGCAGAAGACATTCAGAGCCACATTTTCACTTGTGTGAACCCTTTTAAACAAAGTGCAGATGAATGAAAATCTTTATATGATAACTGTCAGGCACAAGGGAACTCATTTGTCCTCTGTAAACCACGCTTTTTGGTCTCCGGGCATGGGGTCGGAAGAACATCGTAGCCTGAACCATTACACTAATAAGGCTGCTAAGGTCACATGAGTCACGGGCCCTACCTTCCAGGTGGGTTCAAAGCTGCTGGAGACAATTCAAGACTGCACTGTAAGGTCAGGGGTCAGGCTGATTCACACCCTGTGACCAAAACAAACTCACACGTTGGCATTGCCGGGCGACCTGTTGGAATCGTCAGCTGACAACGACGGCAGGGGCGAGGCGTCCATTTGACCTCAGTGGCCCCATTAGTGGCTTTACCAGACGGATTAGTGCGTCTGGGTAAAAGTCCAAATTCCAATTCTATCCTGTATTTATGAGCCGTGCTCAGAGCTGAGGAGGTCCTAAAGATGAGAGGTGAAACATCTTCAGGAAACAAGAGGAGCAGTCTAGCTCCCTTCATCTTAAGCTCTTGGTATTCACATCCAGTGGTTGACTATAGGCCCATTCATACCTCACGTAAAAGACGGATACGTGTGGAGTGTTTCATACGTTCTAACCGTCCATTTCGTCCGTATTTTGACACGAAAATCGGGAGCTTACGATTACAGACGAAACGGATCAATACGGAGCAATACTACCGGAAACGGTGGGGGCGCTATTGAGTTTGTAGTACAAAATGTCAACAAAATCACGAAGAAGGTTAGAATTCTGGGCTTTAAACAATGGCGGGATTCGAGGAACGACTTGCGAAGCTTTTTTCCGAAACTACCCACACATATGATGTGTCGTGTCCGGGGCACAGGGACAAACAAAAAGTTTACTTACGGAGCAAATACAACAAAATCACATCTTGGACCGTCGCCGTGTTTGATCAGTGACGAATCATTGGCGACCAGCGCTGCCACCTAGAGGAAATATTGGTTATTGCGCACCTCAACGGACGGAGGTATGAAGGAGTCAACGGATAGAACGTACGGACAGAAATACGGACGTGTAGGCCAAACGTAGGGTATGAATGGGCCTTTAGAGTCTTCAGCAGGTCGTCAAAAAGGTTACCAATCCTGCAACCCCCCCCCCCCCCACCCCCTAGCTAATACAGTACCTCTCACACCTTGGGCCCATACACAGACACTAACGGCAAAGAAACATGTAGATTAAGATGCCATTTCTCCCCCTTCCGTCCACATTCTCGCGTTCACACCCCCATGAGCTGCTGTTGACATCCATTCCTTTTGGGGGCTTTTCAAGGACTTTGTTATTTAGTGCCGTTGACATTCAGAAAATATTGGATGTTCCGAGGCCCCTAATCTCTTCTTCAGCGTTTTCCCCCTGTAGGCATGGGCAAGGCCATTAAAAGTCGGCGCGTACGGTGCAGAGTCGGCAGGAGGTGTAGGGGGAGAAAAAAAACGGTCCTTATCAGCAGCGGCGTACTGTATTTATTGCTGCCGAAGCTCGGAAATCCACACAGGAGGAAAACACGGCAGGGAAAGACCCGGGCATGACACGGAGAGGCGGCGGAAAAGGCGACGGCGAGCAGCGGGGCCAGTTTACACGCGTCCAGTCTCCAACCAGACCACCGGAACCAGGAGGAGCGCGCAACGCCAGGAAATCTCCGGCCGGGCCTCCTGAGAGTTTGTCTGATATTCCTCCCAGGCACGCAGGAATATTAAACGGCCTCTTGTAAATCAAACAGTTGTGTGTTAGCGAGCACTGAAACAGAATTAGTTAGGAAAAGGGCAGCTAATAAATTGACTATTTAAACAGCTGAAGCAAAAAAAAAAATAGAAAAAAAAGTCAAGGAAATGTTGGAGGGGCCTAATGGCTTCGATTTCTTTCTGTTTTCCTTTCACTCTCATTTCTTTATGCATACACAGAGTTTCAGAAAGGGCTAATGATGACAAGAGCTGTTCTACATCGCGCACCAGCACAAGGCAGGTTGAAAAAGACGAAATGCATGTTAAACTCGCATGTGTGCATCCAAGAGTCCGGCAAGCATTAAAAAAAAAAAAAACAGGTTGACAAGGAGATCTTCTGAGCCTTTGTTCTTCACCTTGGACCAAAATGCAGCAGAGAGAGAGACAGCGCAGAGAATGCGGCCGACGCGAGGAGCAGAGGCAGCGGAGGGAGAGGTGATACAGGTGAGAGAGAGAAAAATCAACCGGCTCTCACACAGAGACAATCAATAAGCTCTCTTCTCAGTCTATTTCCTATGGGCTGGCCTCGGTAATAGCATTGTGCCAAAGCAGTCTGTGTGCAGCCTGGGAATAGGTTTCAGGGGTGGTGTGATAGAGTACGAAGCCAGCGCCGCTGCCCAGGGATTCACACTAATTGTTGCTTTTGTCATAAAGAGGGGCGGCCAAATCACTGGGAGGAGGGTTGAGCAGGTAGCATCTTCAATGTCAGACCATAAAAGGTGCAGGAAGATGAGAAGAAAGGGTCTGAATAACAGGAAGGGGAAAAAAATTGGATGCGGCCATTTCTAATGGGGGTGAGTTTTTCATAAAAGTGAATGAAGAAAGAATATGGCAGAAAACACATAAGGTTGATACTTCTTGTCAGGACGCCGTCGTTTCCGCCGACCTGCGTCGGAGCAGCAGACGAAGGCCGTCCTGTAGAAACTCCGGTTCGAGCAAAAATATCTGTCCTGAAAAAATGTCTTTTTTGTGACACAGCTTCCTTCTATCAGCGTGTGCTGTGTTGAAAATATGCGCCGGCACAAAAGAAACAAGCAAGCGCAGACTCAGCCCAAGGCTTCAAAGTTATCCCAGCTGTGGGTCACCGGCGTTTTACTTTCAGCTCGGGTGGCCGTGACACTGCGGCAGCAAACGTCGGGCTCTCAAAGCACGCTAGCTTTGTAGTTAACCGATATCAGTTCACCTCTTTGTTTAAAGTGGGAAAGTAACGTTTTTGCGGGACGATGCAAAATACAGAAGAGGCTCAACATGATACAGATGGAGAGAAAAAATGTTGGGAGAAAAACTGTTTAAAAAGGGGTCTAAGACAGCTGTTCAAAGGCAAAGATCAGAAGAGAGCAACAGAAACGCGGGACAAGCTGGCTCCTTGCAGGTGTGGTGATGAGAAAACTAGGGCTGCATCCAAAATGCTCCAATTATAGCTCATATAGCTCCTGTTCCTTCACCTTTCATGGGGTCAACAGTAAGAACTCCATCTTGGGAAGGAAAGGAGCTTCGCCCTGCTGTGCAGATTTCAGACAGCCTTTAACTCATACTTTTTATTATGTGACAGAAACGCACATGGATGATTGTAGTCAAATCAGGGCCTGCACCCTTCGTAAAAAGGCTGTAGGCTGGAAAAAGCTGGACATCTTTGTTAATTTCCGTTAGGTGGGCTGTGCCTGCACGTCATCTCAAGCAAAGGATTGCGGGATTCATTTTAACTCTTTAGCACTGGTAAGGGACGTCGCAAGCTCCCCGTGCTAGAGAAGCTATGATAGGAAGCATACTGGCTCTTTTTCCTACCTCCGTCTGTAACTGCATAATTCAAGACAGCAGTCATCACGGCGAACGCTGACGCACTTCCACTTTGGCTAAAGAGTCCAAGTTACAAACTAGATGTTTTTGGATGCAGCCTACTAGGATCTGGTGTGAGGTGAGAGCAGGGAGCTAGACAAAACCAATCAAACCCAGAACCATGCATACAATTTACCAGCAACAATAAAACAAAACTAGTGATGCACGATATTAAAAATTTAAACCGATATCGATAACCGATATTTTTCTGCTTTTCATGGCCGATACCGATTCCGATAAGTTCATATTCAATATAGTTTTTGCATAATCTGCAGCTTGTGCTATGAAAAACAAATTATTTAGCAGCTGTGGCTTATTTATAACAGCAAACAAAAGGTTTTGGCTCTTCAAATGTTTATTTTTTTTTTTTATACCATCACACAAAAAAGTTGTTATTTGCTTTTAATAACAAAAGACACAAATCAATTTAGAATACAAAGAGCATCCCTTAAAAATTACTGAACAAATCTATAGCTTAACTGCAAAGGCATTTGTGAAGTCAAAAAATAATAACCCCAGCAAAGGTCAAAGAAAAAAGTGAAACTTCTTAAAAACTCAGAAGGCTATCAGCAAAGGTATTTCTGGAGTCAAGTCAAATAATTTTCGAACATGAAATTATCTGTACCAACATATGCATATAAAAATTCAAAAAAATTTAATAAAGTCAATAAAAGTGCATTGTCAAAAATGAGGTGCTATGATGATGATTTTTCAGGTGAGCTATTAGGTTTGTTGTGTTAAAACTCAAATCCTTCTTTCCTCCTCTCGAAATTCTTGCAGAACAGGTTTTGCAAACTGCAATACTGTTGTCATCTTCTAATACCCAGTTTGTCTATTTATAGTCAGGCAATAATGGAGCCAAGCTTTGGTCCTGATAGTAAGGAACGCAAAATCCATAGGTCATGTCCACTGAGCTATATAATACACTGGAGTGCTAATCACCGTCTGTTTGAACGAGTCGCTTTGAAGCCACCAGCCGCCATATTGGTACTCCCTATTTCCCCCCAGTAACTAGGGAATATGTGCGCTACAGCATCGAATAACGAGGATTTTCTCATGTTTAGGGGGAGCTTAAAACTTTTAAAATTTCAAATGCCATATACTTTTATGTTATGTTCTAAAAATATCAAGTACTGAGAAAGTCATGTGCTGAAATATTTTGCATTTTATTCATTTAAATAATATGTTTAACATTTATAAATATATAAATAACAATGTACAAAAAATATATTTACATATGTGTATACATATACATACATATATACATATACACATACTTATATATACATATATATATATATTTAATATGAATAACATGTAAAATATTTCAGCACCTAATTTCCTAGTAGTTGATAGTGTTAGTACATCCACTGACTGTAGAATTACCTGTGAAACGTTTTCACACAGCCAGAAAACTGCTTGTTGTTGCAACCAAATCCTATGGGATTCTGTGAGAGTAGAGAGTAGCAAGATGGCGACCAGTGACTTCAGTTTTTCGGCAAAATCAGCACTCCAGTGTATTATATAGCTCAGTGGTCATGTCCCGCTTTGGGGCTACTCTGCCTGAATAAAATTCCACCACATTTAATTAATTTATCGGCTATTTTTATCGGAAGAATTTACTTATCGGTGCGATATAAAATTCCACCATATCGGACGATATTTTATCGGTCCGATATATATCGTGCATCTCTAAACAAAACCAGTACTGATATGAGCAGATTATTGAAATATAGATATTTTTTAAAGCACATACTACCAAAAAGAAATTGTGTCATCAACCAAAAAAATAATTGATGAAATATGCTGTAGTTTATTAAAAGTGGTGTTTGCACGTGGAAAGTACAGCTTCAAATGAGGTACTACGAACAAAACAACAGCTTTCCTGGCCTCTTGAAGCTACACAATTAGCTTTGAGCCTGATTTCTTCCACACAGATGAAAGACAACTGTATACGGTCGTGAACACAAAAGAAGACCCACAAGGAATTATTTTTTAAAACTTAGTGAGACAATTTCAGTCCACAAAATGTTGACTTGATATGGCTGCTTATGAGAAAAAGTCATTCCTAACTACCGGACATAAGAAGCAAGGCCACTGAACACAACTGCAGCAGAACAAATAAACCACATTCATGAGAGTTGGACATGTCTAAAGACCATTTTTCATGCCACCTTTTACAATTTCACCTTCCTGTTCACCCCCTCATATCTCTGCTAGACAGTCCAGACAGTCGCTGGTCCCACCAAGCTCTCTAGATATTATAAATAAAAAAAATTTTACAATGCAAGAAGACTGGGCAGATTGAAAAATCTGTTTGTTTACAGATTCTTTAAAAAAAAAATCAATATTTTTTTAAAGAGCTGACCAAGTTGCCATTTATGGCGGTTATAAAAAGGAATAAAAGGTGCAGCCTCTGTCAAACTACCCGACAGCTTCGGAAAATGCTTTAAACTCAATTTTCTCCCTACATTAGCCATTGTTAATGCAACAGCCGCGTTTAGGCAGGGGAGTGATTAAAATCTCATCTCATCTTATAATTTCCATGCATCATAGTCCCTGCCTGTCCCTCTAAATCTCCGACCAGGAGCAGGAAATAAAACTCAGCGTGACACATGGGGGATGACGAGGGTGGAATTTCCACTCCGGTGCTGGTGAACCCGGCAATTCATTAAAAAAGAACGGGCGAGTCAGCAGGAGCGCTACGGCAAGGAGGGATTCTGGGGGCAGGTGGGGGAGGCCGGTGGGAAAGGCGGAAGCGAGAAGAGAACGGAGAGCTGAGGCGAGACACAGAGAGAGAGAGGCTCCAGCTTTCATCCTTATGTCTAAGTAGCTGGTTGGCAGGCCACAGCAGTCAGCGCTTGGTGATCAGTCAACAAAATAAAATCCAAAATATGCTCCCTCTGGCGGTCGTGTCAGGGGGTAGAGTTCACAAATGTGGAATTTCTCCAGCGTAGCTGGGGTCCAACGTGGAGATCGACAGCCAGACCTCCAAAAACAGCTACAGCAGTAGCTGCCAAACTTTTTACAGCTGACAAAAATGGCAATGAAGCCAAAGGTTGAATTCCCATTTTTACCCCTTGTTCCCTCAAGTTCTACCAGAGGGGAGGAAAAAAGTGTTAATTTTTGAAAAGCTTTATCTCTGGGGTGTTTAGATACAAAGCCTTGAGATGTAACAATGCATGATACTGGGTTCACAAATGCTTGCGTTTTGGTAATATTTTTTAATATTTGATTTCAATGGGGTTAAGCCAAACTTGACCACTTGCTTAATTTCCAGTATAATAAGAATAATGAAAATGCAAATGTCGTCAGACCCAACACTTCAGTTCCCTACAAACACTCTAAAAACAATTCAGATGGGTTAGTTGATTTAGTTCAAAATAAATATCATTTTTAAAATAAGTAGAAAAGTAAGTAGGTGTGAACTAAAGAGTTTCATTTGTGGCATCAAATAGTGGTGGGAGTCCTTTTTCACCATTTTGTTTAAATTTGATCATGTATAAAGGAGTCAGGGGGAACAGTTAATCTTTAAAGTGTAACTCAAACCTCTTTAAAAGCATAACTCCACCGTTTAAAACTAAAGAAGTTCACATTAACATGAATAAAAATGCACAAAAACATTAAAGTAGCACTATATAGTTTATTTGGGAAAGAAAATTTGACTTTGGGGCAAGTTACCCTTTAAGAATAAAACCCGACAAAAACAGAGTTGCACGTAATATTTCTAAAGTAGCTAAAGAACAGCAAGCAGGCTTATATCGGAGGCGCTGCTGTTTTGAAGAAATATCAGCACTCCAACTACAGGTAAGTGTGAGCCACCAGAATTGACAAAGACTCCTGGATAGGTGTCAAAACGTTTTCAGAACAACTGAACATAAGCCGGAAAACTGAAAATTTGCACGGGCATGTAGCTAACGAACACTTTGAATGAACACTTACGAATTAGCTGGTGCCTGTTAGCTCTTCTGTCCCATTTTTGCCTTATATAGTTGAAAAATTTTGAGCATTCTTTTGGGAAAAAAGTGGACTCCAAAAGGTTAAAAGACACATTTTAATTTTAAATAACTGTACTGTGTTACTGTATGCTTTTCAAATAATCATTTTTGTAGAAAAAAGCAAATTCTAATAAAGAAGTGATGAAGATTTCCAGGGAAACCTCTGCATCAGAATCCTGCTAAAGGGAATGGAAATCCTTCAACAAAAAAAAAGTGATTAAAAACTGCAAAATGTAAACTCAGATTAATAGGATTTAGTCTAACTTGAGTAACACAAGTTGTTGTAGCTAAACAAAACTGAGAACAATTTATATGAACTTTTGTGTCTCTTGATCTAAATTAAGTTTTCTTGACAACCCAATAGTAACAAAATTTGTATAAAATTAAGTTGGCAAAATATCAACTGAAATAGCTGTAAAATTGGGTCTACTAAAAAAGGCCATGAAAAATAAATCCTTACTTTATTATGTAGAGGGTATTTTTCTTTAGAACGGGACATTCTCAGCTCAGATGTTCTTCAAGAACACACTACAGCGTTCTTATAGAACGTGAGGCGTAAGAGTTTGTTTCTAGCATGAAATGCACATGTCTCGTTTCCTCCATCGTGAATAAATAGTATTTTGACACAGCACCCAGCTAGATTTGATAGGCCTCTCAGCTTGAGCCTGACCTCTCCGAGGGAAGCCGACATGCAGACGTCACAGCGGGCCGCCGGGCCCACGGGGGGGCGGCAGCGGGGAGCGCGTCAACAGGCCGCTGCTACCCGCCGCAATCATCTGCCTTCTTCTAATTAAGGAACGCCGCGGCGGCATTTGTCTCAGCCGCTTGGAAAAACTTTTTCCTCTTCATGACATAAAGAGTTGGAAGCATTTTGCCATTGAGGGAAGAGAAAGAAGTAAAGAGAGACGCTGGCCGTCCCTCGGGTGCATTCTACACAGTAAAGGCTGTCCACCGAGAAAAGTGCAAGCCAGCTACCTGTAAAGCGAAATCATTAAACCATTAACCTCCGATCCGTCTTCATTTGAGCCCGCTGGAAGAAACTATACCAGCAGAACAGCTGTGGAGCCTCAAGAAGTTGACTGTGTAAATGGGACGGAGCGAGGACTGGCACCGCTAAACACCGTCCCCCACACACACACACCCCTCAGCCTGGGCCATGGTCAAGGCTAAAGGCACCCGCCCTCCCCTCCCCTCCCATCCCTCTGTGCCTTTGTGGATCCACGGTTGGGCGCAGCAATGAGAGGTGACTGGTGGCCGATTGTGATTTATGTGCTGCAGGGTTCTCCTACGCGGGCGTGGGCCGGTGGAGGCAGGAAAGATGGATCCCGGGTGCGACCGAAGGAGACAACCTGATTACAGCCTTCTACCTCTTTTCATCTTCATCTCCCAACACTCGCCGCTTCGCACGTTCCTTCGACTCGCTGCGTCGTCGCCATCGGTGAAATGAAAGCCGGCGAGAAAGCCGGGAGTCCGGAGTGACGACCCGACGGTCGAAGAGCAGGCGGGGAGACGAGGTGTCCATCTATGCCAGGGGGAGGAATTAAAAACAGATTGAGGGGGATGATGAGACCGAGACAGAAGGGAATTACTCTCTGCAGAGGAGTGTCACAAATTTGATCCATGAACCGGTTCTAACAGACAAGCAGTTGTCCATCTGAACTAATAGTTGTCTCCCTTCGAAGACGATCAGTTGGCATGCTGAAGGCTATCAAGCGCAGGCAGTTTTTTTTTTTTTTTACCTCACATGTGTACGTTGGACTTTTCTCTACTTTCACAAGCTACAAGCCAACTCTTCTCAGGGCCCAAACTTCCACTGACATTGCAAACCATTTGAGTCTTGTTTGATGAACAGAGAGACACAAACAGGACAAACAACCATTCACACACACACTCACTCACACCTAAGGAGAATTTAGAGAGACCAATTAACCTAACAGTCATGTTTTTTGGACTGTGGGAGGAAGCCGGAGTACCCGGAGAGAACCCACGCATGCACAGGGAGAACATGCAAACTCCATGCAGAAAGACCTAGTGCAAGGGTAGGACTTGAAAAAAAAATTACTTTGAAGACAGAATTTTTTTTTGCCATGTTTTGCATACAATAAAGGTTTTGTGAATCTCAAACTGTCATGCAGATTAGCCCAGTTTAGTTATTTTATAGACCTGGATGCCAACGTCAGTGTCGTTACCCTCCACTGGAAGACCACCTGGGGTGCATCTACTGTATCGAAGAAATATACAAGTAAGCAAAGAAAGCCTTTTTCTTTTTTACAAAAAAACTCCCATGGGTTGTTGCGGTTTAGCAGGTGAAGAGATTCAGCCAGCAGCCTCCAAAAAATGTAACAACTAACAAGGGTTTTTAACTAGATCATCCATTACCCACTGATATAGCTATTCATATGGATTAAGTCATTTTAAATGACTAAAATCAGCTAAAACAGTGAGCTCCCAACAAACATCACTTAAAAAAAATAGCTAACTATTGTATTAAAGCGGCTCGCTCCTAGCAAAGCCCACAACCCACCAGTCACCACTGTAACAACACTAGCATCGTTATTGAACTATTTATAGCCTACCATATAATTTGTGCATTACACACAACTGGTTCTATGGTGAAGTGAACAAACAATAAATAACTTACACTGACACTGCAAAGAAACATGTTTTTGCCCAACAAGCAATGTGACAGGCTAACCCTTAGCTGCTAACGGCACCGGGGTTAGCGTGTGCTCCAGAGCTCCCTGTTGGGCCATTTTCCATTTTTTTATTAATTAATTAGTCTGGACTGCATTTGCTCCTCTATGGTTAAAAGTCTAAAATACGTCGAATGGCCAAACTGGAGCTGCATAATTTCAACATTTATTTAATTTCTTACAAAAATAGGCATTTCAAGTGTTTTTCGCCAATAGGCGCGCCTCAGAAGTAGAAGTAGATGAGCAGAATGAAGGCGTTAGAAAAGTCAAACCTGACTTAGAATATTGTACACAGATATCAGATTCATTAAGGCAAGGCAAGGCAAATTTATTTATATAGTACAATTCAGTACAAAGACAATGCAAAGTGCTTTACATGATTAAAATATAGCAAAATAAAACAGAATAAAAGCAATTAATTAAAACACAGTGGCTGAGTTGTAAAACATTTCTCGGTGAAAATCCAAAAAGGGTAAATGGCTTGTACTTGTATAGCGTATTTAACTAGTCTTGACGACCTCCAAAGCGCTTCACTCTACAGTTCAGTCATTCACACCCTGACGGTGGTGAGCTACGTTAGTACCTACAGCTGCCCTGGGGCAGACCGACATGCACCGGCACCACCGGACCATCTGACCACCGTCAGCAGGCAATGCGGGTGAAGTGTCTTGCCCAAGGACACAACGGCGGGGACAGTCAGAACGGGGGATTGAACCGGCAACCCGCCAATTGCAGGACAAACTCCCCAACCTCTGCGCAGCAGAAATTACTAAACTTACAGCATTCATTTATGCCTGTTTACAACTTCAGTGCCTATAACTAGTACATTTTATATATATATATCTCAAGGCAAAAAAATGTCATTCTAAATTCAAATACAAATGTCTTGCAACTTAGAAACTGCTCGAAGAGAACTTTGAAAAATAACTTTAATTTCCGGGGGCTCTCTTGTTGAATTTGGGACCCCAAGAGGTTGTTTAATTTACTTTATGCCATCGGCCGGCTTTACTTGGATGTACAGAGGCAACTCTGCTCTCAATTTTTCCCTGCACTGGGGGAAAAAATATATATTTGCACTGTTGTGGCTTTCCGAGGCAAACATATGGAGGCGTTTCTGCTTTACATTACACTTTCTCCTAAAAAATAAATAAAAAAAAAAAAAAACATGACAGCCACGGCTATGGAGAAATCTGCCCCAATCTTCCTATCTGTTTCCATTTTGTCTTAATTCCTAAAGTGTCTTACAAAATTATCTTGCTGCATGGTTTGCCAATATAGCAGTGTACATGACTAATTCATCCTCCTTTCGGTCCTTAAAATTCCCTCAGCGTTCAGACATAAATTGGCACCACGTCTGTCAGTATTTCAATATTTCTCAGCCATGTTCTCGGAGAAATCAATTTGTGGATGAGTACAATTTTCACAGCGAGGTCAGGCCAAGGAGAAGTTGTTCTATATCCCAAACTTTTACTTTTGTTTTCAGCCGGGTGGGAGAGGGGGGGTAAAGATGAACAAAATTAAGATTTAAATGTGCGCTGGGGTGCATACGCTGAGATATATGCATGGAGTTTAAGAGACCTGCAGCTGAGTTATCGACACATCTGCTCTATTTATGCATTAACCAGTGAATGGATCTGCAGGTCTACTACCAGTATCAACACTTATTAGAAGCAGAGCACCTTTACTGTGCAGCAACTATCCTGAGCGAGCCTAACCACACCGTGCTGCGTTCAAATACTGCCATCAAGTGGAAGAATGAGGGAACACTGTGGCTGTTCTTGGCTGTGCAGTGATTCCAAACCATCCAGGTGCTTTAGCTGATGTTGCACAATAATTTGAGACGCTACAAAATAGAATAGAAAATGCTTTTTGACTCAATTTTCTCCATACATTGAATAGGGAGAACAGAAAAAAAATAGAATAGAAAAAGAGCAAAGCGGCAACATAACGGGTGATGCAGCTTTGAATCCATTCGAGATTCACTGTTCTTCAAAGGACATCTGTGATGACAAAGGCAAGTCCGAAACGGCGTACATTTCATCACGTCCCAACTCACTTAGCAAAAACGAAGCGAGGGTCTGATCTGCTGCACAGAGGGAGAGCTGAAATGTTGGTTCTCATTGATTTTAGAGCAGTGTGCATCACAGAGCATGCTGACAGAAAACAAAATGCTCAGGGAAGGTACTTTTCTTTTACCCAGACTAAGGCTTTAGAAGAAACACAACAAAGCAAAAAAAAAAAAAAAAAAAGTATGCATAAGCACCTGGGTTACTATTATTTCAGACTCCTTTGAAGAGCTGAAGGCTCCCAAAAAGCTAACAGTCAAAATCTGAAAAGAAGCCTGAATCGGGTCAAAGACTGCGGGATAACATCCATGTAAAAACATCATTTTGGATTAGAATGCAACTATTAATAGAGCGCTTAATACATTTTAATACAAAAGGTGTAAAGAACTGCAGCTGGGAAAGAGATATCAACACATTTGTGAGAGAGCTGGTGATCGAAACTCATGGTTATTGTCTATTACAAGCCGTGTAATGGACAGAGCAAAAAAAAAAATAAAATGGCTTTGGTCTGATGAGACTACATGCAAAATGCCATGTGTGACAGAAAAATAACGCTGCCCATCACCCCCCATATACCCCCGTTCCCACACGGTGGTGGCAGCATCATACTGTGGGGACCTTTTTCTACTCTAGGGACAAAGGAAGATAATTAAAGCTTCTTCTGAATTCCTAATCCCTTCATAGCCATGGACCACTTTGTGTTGGTGTACTGTTTTGGTTTCTTGTTGGCAGGTTATTGTAACAATAAAAAAGGGAAAAAGTTCAAGGGGCATTAGTACTTTTGCGAGACTTGTATACGCAGCACAGACATATCAAGCGGAACTGAACGGAAGCTCTTCCAAAAGGTTTCCGGCGTGCACAGCCGTCGAAACGTCGAGTAATTATGTGACTCGGAGGAAGGATTTCTCAGGTCGGGCTCTGGATTCGGTTCGCCGTTTGCTTAAGGGGGGCCGGAGAGATGAGTTAACTTCTGAAAGTGGATTCCCCAGCAAACTTTTAAAGGGAGCTTTAAGACAAGGATCCTCGGGTTATTTCAAAATGGGAATGCGTTTTTTAAAGAAAGGAAGGATCAATACCTATTTCTCTTTTGCTGAGAGGCTTGAAGACAGCGTTTTAAAACATCTGGGGACAGCGAGCAGCGGGAGCGGCTGAGAGAGGTTGTTTTTTTTTCCTGTAGATTATTTACCTAGAAAGATGTATTTAAAAAGTGTGTCTTTTTTTTTTTTTGCCATGTCTAAATTTATCCAAAATTAACATGAGTATTATTAGTCCATTTGATCAGCCACAAAAGATTTGAACTACATGTCTTTCTCTAAATGGACATTAACTTTTCATTTTTCAATCAGCTTCATTTGTTGATAGAAGACAGTGTTGCCTTTTAGATGAAATACCAATAAAACTCATCAGAAAGCTGCGCTAATCAGAACTTTAACACCTAAACTTAGTCCTGACCCCATTCCCTACATACAAAGGTCACTAAATCATCATCCAATATAGTTTTACCTTATCCACAGTCATATATGTTTCATTTGCTTCATGCATGGACCATTGCATGAACTGTTACGACCTTCAGACTGTGGACATATGCTGCTGACTTTTGAGTCTATAGTCTCGGACTAAAGACTCAAAAGTCTGGCCACCTACTAGCAAAGAATAGGTATTAGACTTTTTGATTGAACCCCTAACGCCAAAACATCCACTAAAATATGCGTACGACTGTAGCCAAGGCTTCAGAATAGTTTGCAGAGAGATGCTTCACATTGTTTCAGGACTGCAGAAAGAATCCCCCCCCCCCAGTATCCACAATGAATGAGACTCCGTTGTTTCTTCAGCTCACCTTGGACTTTTTCCAGCTTCTTTGCTGTCTAACAGAAAGTCTGTGCCAAATCAGCCATGTCCGTCCTATTCCCAGGAAGGAAACCCAACTCCGCTTCTCCTTGTTAACACAAGCTATCTTAGCAAAACTGTCAAGTCGTGACAACGTGAACGCAACACGGAGGTGTGTTCCCTGAGCCAGACGGTTTTGTTGCAGGAGTATTGCAACATCCTCCTGTTCTCAGAGACCCACATTCTCGTAGGAGAAATGGGTCCGTCGGCGTTAAACATTTACGGCAGAGGTTGAAAAATGTATTCGCCAAGTTGTTCCCTTCCATCGGTTGTTGAGGAACCCCCGGTCCTATACATTTTTGAGATTGCCCAGATTCGACTTGGGCTGATGGGTAAATATGTGGCCTTTGCAGAGGTTGATGACAAGCTGCTGCAGTAACCCGTTCATGTAACACGACCGCTTGGAGATTCTTCTTTAGAGTTTACCTTACCAGAACCACTGAGATCTTAAGCATCATTTCCAGGGGTGACCTGGCCAAGATGAAGCTCAAAACAGCTTTTAACTACTACACATTAAAAAAAACAGGTCACGGAAAATATCAAGTTTATTTCGCCAACTCAGCATGAACGACAGAAACGGGTTAGGTAAGTAAAGTTGATGGACTATTTTTTAGGATCTAGCATTTTAAAAGCAAAGTAAAAAAAAAAAAAAAAAAGAATGGCTTTATAAATGACAATCATGAGATTTAAAGGTTGTGATGAAACTCAGGGCTTTGCTTTAAAAAAGGGATCAAGACTGAAGCAGAGTGGTATTCAAATAAATTACATCTCTATGGTCAAGATTAGTGTTTTTGACCCAATATAGACATACAAGACCATGTCCTGCAGGAATTGTAGCTCTCTGCATTTTTATTAAAGAGTGAGTTAGTATCTAAATACAAAGATTTTTATTCCAGGCTCTGCAAAAAATGGATCTTATAAACCATCTGATGAGCTGGGGATGAATCAAAGAACATCACAGTATCGTCAGTGAAAAGACGTGTCGTTTCATGCAGGACGTTCAGCAACAAGGACCACGGTTGAGAAACGCCTTGTTAGCCCTCATTGGGGTTTTTCCTGATCCTAACCAGGTAGATTACAATAGAAACTTGGACAGCCAACTATAGAAGGAAGCAAAACAAGGAAATAAAATTGAGCTGGACTGAAAACTTTGGTTGCCCAGATGGCATCATTTTACTGAGAGCTTTGTGGTTCATGGAAAACCTTTGAGATGACATTGACAATGAATTTGTAAGGCAACAATTTGGAGTTTCTGCCTGCTGAGTGAGTGTAGATGTGGAATGATTACATCTCCAACATCATCAGAATACTTGCTGGAAGATGAATTGTGTGACCCTAAATCTACTTTGAACATATCTTTCTTCAGAAACAACAGATTAAAAACCATTTCTACAGTACGTTGCAAAATCTTCTCACAGCCCTTGGGTGTTTTTTTTTTTATAATTGTACAAGCCGCAAACGTATGTCATTTATTGCTATTTCATGAGATGGACACAAAATAGTACTATGATGTGAAGTGGAAGGAAAACGAAACAGGGTTTTCAAAGATGTAATTTTACAAACTAAATCGTTTTCACCCCGATTAAAGCTGCGAGTCATTCAGGGGAGGCCTCCACCGGCTATGCACTGCTAGAGACAAGACATTTGGCTCGTTCTTTACCAAATGGCTTAAGCTCGGTCAGGCAGTAAACAGTGTCTGAAGAGAATTTTTCCAAGTCTTGACACAGATAGTCTTTCATTACCATCTGGACTTTGACTAGGCCATTGTAAGACATATGCTTTGATCCAAACCATTTTGTTTTCATTCTTTATGTTCAGGTCCGTTTTCCTCTCCTTAATCTGGTGCCATTATTATGAATTCTGGTACTGTCCCTGTTGAAGAAAAGCTTCGCCACGCTATGATGACTCTACCACCATGCTTCACCGTAGGAATTAGGCACTACTTTGTGCTGGTCTATCAAAGAAGAAGAAAAAAAACAATAACATTAAATAATGTTTCCTGGTATAAATGCCTAAATGTGGAAGAAAATAGCCCTGTCAATAAGTTTGCACTTAGATCATTCGACGCCAGAAACGGCACCGCTGTTCATTTCAGCTTCCCATCTTGTCAATATTTCGTTCACCGTCCTTTTTTGAACGCATCACGAGCCCTTCGAAAGCCTCTTTGCCCACCCCACCCCCTCCGTTGTTTCTCCAATTGCACTGACAGACAAGTCAACACAGAAGCATATGGATTGACAGACTTGGAAACGTCCGCAAAGAAGAAGAAGACGAAGAAGAAGGGGAGAAAAGACACTCCAGAGCACAGCTCATTACCCCCTGGCAGGAGCAGGAGCGGAGGAGTCTGCTCCGGACTCAATTACCTCCACTTTCCTTCTTTCGTCCGTTGGATGTGACATGAATAACGGCCTTATGATTACCCCCCCTAGCTCTGCACCAAGACCCTGCTGCTCACAAGACTTGTGTAGTTAAAGTAAGACAGCTAAAAGTTTGGGAAATTGCTCAGTGTCAGGATAAAAGAAAGTTAGACGGGCGAGGCCGACGCTGGAACAGGATACAAAGAGCTTCTGTTGGGAGGCTGATGATATAATAAGAAAATGCGGCCGTGTATTTACAGCCTGTGCCGGTCGGCTGGTAACATTACGTACATAGAAATGTAGACGTTTCCCACTTTGCAGGAAAGGACACAGTGGATTTAGACGGCTCCAGCCAAGACAGAGAGAGGCTTGCAGGACCAAACGGGACTGAAATTTGCAGCTGCCCAGATGGACGGGTAAAACGCCTTCTGGAGAAAAACATTTGGAGGAGTCGAGGCTAGGCGCTCAACCCCAACACCACCAACTGTCCGACGCGGGGGTATGAAGCTGCTTTACCATCACTGGAGGGATTAATTAAGAAGGACTACGTCCAGATTCCTTCAATTACCCTTCAATCAACAGTCAGGCAGTGGAAACTGGAGCAAAGGGAAGGGGCTCCAACATGACTAGGATCACAAACCTGTCAAAACTGGTTTAGGAATCAACTGCCACGCCCATCTGGCTATCCTATGATAGAGGTCAGGTTTATTTAGAGAGTTGGCACTAATTGACACATGTATCAAATGGCTGAATTCCCTCATCTGTGTATTTTAGTACCAGAATGCATCACAAACAGCATTGTAAAGTTACAGAGTAGGAGCTCTCATGGACTGGACATCCTTATTGCGCGATGCCAGTACGGAAAGGCCATAGGCCATTTTATCTTTGGTCACCTCTCTGACCAAGGCCTCTCTTCTCTGATTGGAGTTCGGTCAGACAGCCAGATCTTGGGATGTTTAGGCCTCCTCCTTTTTCAGAGTATTTTTTTTTCTTTGCATCCTACCTCAGATTTGTGCTGTGATTTGATCCCGTCTGGGAGATCTACAGATAATTCCTTGACTTAGTGTGGTTGTGTGTGTTCCTTTACAAATCGCCTTGTCCTGCTGTGGTACATCCAATCAGCCGAACGTACCACAGTAGGACTCGAGTTTGTTTGCTGACACTTATCGTCGTTTCGAGCGTTAAACAAAATGCAACAGACGCTGACATTCAGTGTTGTAGCAGAATGCCTGAAGACCCACGCACACAGAAGTGTTCATAAGCATTCAGTCGATAAGACCTGAGAGGATTAACCGTTCCACTGCGCAAGAGGAAAAAAAGAAGAGATTCATTGCAACTTTGCCGACACCCGTACTCCTCACCTTCCTTTCTGCCTTCCAAGGACGTCCTTGTCCAGGAAGTCCCCCACCTTCATGTGCATATGGAGTCCGAGGACACACTAAAGACGAGTTTTCCACAGGGTGTGATCGCAGTCAACTGTCGTCGTCTAAGTCATTACATGCAAGACGAAGCATGGTGCAAAAGGAACGGCACAGTTCGCGCTAATAAATCATGTTACCTTGTCGACACTGAAGAATGTTTTTGGATGGTGGAATGACAAGGTTGCAAGACCGGATAGTAGCTTATTTATATTCCTGCCCCTATGGGACAAAAACGCCTCCACAGTTTCAGCTGGGAGCCTTCGCACATCTGGAGACAAATTAAAGTTTGTATTCTCGGGCTCATTCAGACTTTAGGGACGGCATCTGTGAACACGAACTGAGAGACAAACAAGTATTTTTCCTACAGATTCTCAGTTGGATTCACGATTGAACTTTGACTAGGACATTCTTAGGTATGACCATGTATTGATCAGAGCTATTACATTGTGGCTCTGGCTGTACGTTTAGGTTCATAGTGTTGCTGGAAGGTGAGCATCTAAAGTGTGTGGAAGCTTCTGGTAGGTTTTCAGCCAGGAGAGAGTATTTAGAGGAGAGGTTTTCCACCCTGGTCCTCAAAACTCACTGTCCTGCATGCTTTAGATGCGTCTCTGCTCCAGCACACATGAATCAAATGATTGCATTACCCCCTCAGCAGTAGAGGCCTGCTAATCACCCATTTGTTTAACCTCTTATGACCCAAGAATTGTAGTCTAAACATTGGCTTTTTGATACCAGAAATGATCCGTTTCTCTTCAAACATTTTTCTTTCATCTGATAGATCTGTAATTGAGGTTTACAAAAACCTATGTTTGGACTCAAATATTCAGGGTTTTGAGAGGTTAAGTCAGGTGTGTGGAGGCAGGAAAATGAGTAAACCAGGGTTGAAGACCTCTGATTTAAAGGGTTTAAATCAGTTAGCTGCATCTCCATCTGTCCTTCAACTCTGATTGGCTTCCCAGTCGCCGCTGAAGAGCTGGAAAACAGCTTAGCCACAGCATGATACCGCCACCACCGTGTTCCGCCTTGGCCCTGCGGTGTGTTGAAGTCATTTTTGGAAGGCATTTGGTCTCGAAAACCGCTTTTCAGAAAACACAGAAATGGCCGCGTGATCGTCTGTGGTTTCCCTGCTGCTTCAGCACCTGGACAACTTTTCCATAACTGAAGAATTTTGCTCTCTACCAGAAGATCCTGAAGGAGAATCTCCGGCACACTTTCTGATTCCTTTATATCAGAAAGTACAGCGGCATGCATCTAGTCTTCTTTTTGCAAAACCTGATCAAGTTTTCTGCATTCAACTTCCAGCTGCATATCATACATGCAAAGCAACTTTAGTCGCTATATAAAATCTGCTATTGGTACAATCTGGCAGAAGTTTCTCTGTTATATGCAGAAACCGCGCTGAGAGTTGCAGCCTGGCCTTTGGACGACCCGCGTTCGATCAACAACGCAATCCAGCTTTAAAAGTCTGGGAAAAAAAATAAAAAAAACAAAGAGGAAGACAATTAGAACATGCCGTGCGGAGCATCAAACAGCACGGACACAAAGCGAGGGACCGCGTTCCTTGGTTCCAACACCGGGGTCGTGACATTCTCAGCTGGCGCCGTGAGATATCTGCTGGACGAGTCCTCTCCCTCGCCTTAAACATCTGCCCGTTGGTCGTGAAAACACGCGCAGATCCCTCATCCTCCATTCGCTCGGCGCTCATAAACATCATTAAAAGCTCGCAGGGCTGCAGCTACGTGACACCCACCAGGCGTGTCGGGTAAACTCCATACGAGCTCATTAACATCCCGAGTCATCAAGCTGCCGCGGGGGGGGGGGAGGGTGAGCGTACCTATAGGGGAGGCAGGAGCGTGGTGCTGCATGTTGTATCCTCGCTTGGCCTCATGTGTGAGTGTGGCTCCAAGCAGGGGGAGAAGGGGGTTAGGGGGGGGTGCACAGTTCATTCTGCAATAAGCAAACTTCTGTTAAAATATTCATGAGCGAGCTCCTCGGCGGGATGCAGCAGGTGGAGCTGGGTCAAGCTCATTTAAACAGCGGGGGGGAGTTAAAATAGGAGCAGAAGCTCCGGAGACTGCCGGTTAGCTGGGGTCAGCGGCTAAGAAAGTGGAAATAATAATTGTTGAGTTTTTTTTTTTGTTTTTTTTTAAATATGTGGTACACAAGGACATAAAGCTTGTGTTTTTTTTTAAATAAACATGCATGGACAAAAGTGCAGAAGCCATGACTGAAAATAAATATATTTTCCAAAGCTAACGCTAAGTTTGCAGGACTAATATGGACATCTGGAGCTATTGACGTCCAGTTTGACTTGTGGGGCTGGGTATACAGAAGAGTTTAGTGAACTCGCTGACGGCATTAAACCGCAAACAAGCCCAAATCACTGTTCTTCCACCGCCATGCCTGACAGCGGGTATAAGCCGTTTGCATGTAGGCTGGGTTTTGTTTGTGGAGTTTAGAGCTATGCATATTGGCCAAACATTTAGGCAAAAAGTAAGTTTGAAGTTTCGTAATTTGCTCAGCTGCAGCTTTGCTAAGTTAAAATCCAGCTTTAAACCCGCAGACTGCCACTCTGGGCCGCTCGGTCGCAGCTCACTGAGGGAGGTGTTAAACGCAGAGGACCAATTTCATCGCATTGTATGTTGGAACGACACTAAATTATTATTATTAAATATGTCAAAAAGAAAGTCTCGACAAATCCCATTTAAAATTTACTAAAAGCTTATGTAGGGGATACAGCAGACATGTTGGACCTTTTGACCCACATGCAAAACCCACCGCGTGTGGTGGAAAACCAGAGTTGACGGGGAAAACGGGCCGGGCGATAAAGGAAGGGCAACCTGAGTGAAAAGCTGTAAGACGCTGGAAAACAAATAAGAATAAAGTAAAGAGGAAGTTATGGGAGCCACACACACACACACACCTGAGTGTGCTAAACCCACTAAGAAAACTACAGAAAGAATCACCAAGGGATAATCTGCAAACAACGCCTTTACAGGTATAACACGTTACCTTAAACGAGAACCCCGTCAGTAACAGGAAGGCTGGATCATGCTGGGGTTGAATTCCTGTGGAAAGAGGCTGTAGAAGAAGAAGAAAAAGAAGAAAAAAAAAACAGCTACTAACATCACAGCTGAGCAGAGCTCATTAAAACTAATTCAGAGCGGGGGTTGCAGCAAGAGCTCCGAGGTGCAAACAAATCTTGCCGTAACCTTTTGCAGTTATTGTGTTCTTCTTCGGAGACGTGAAGGATGAGCTGGCTCGTTTGGACCGGCCTGGACCGAGACGAAGGGCTGCTGCTGCTGCACTGCGCTGCGTCCCGCTGCTCCGTCAGGGAGGCCGTTCCCTCCCTGCACCTTCACTGTTCATTACGCAGAAAACAGCTGGAGGCCTCGGGGAAGGTCGTGTGTGCGTGTGTGTGTGTGTGTGTGTAAAAGTCCTCGGAGGGGACGATTTGGACCTAATTGGCAGCATCATGTAAAATGTTCCTGTGAAGCAAGCAGGCACGCCCGTTCTTCAAAAACTGTTTCCCTCCAAAAAAAAAAAAAAAAAAAATGTTCTAATACACACGCTGATTTGTGCAAACCCTTAAAAAATGGCCGCCGGAAACGGGAATTTGGTTATTTCCGGCCGCCACATTTAAAAAAAAAAAAAATATATATATATATATATATATATATTTCACTCAGGCGCAACAAAAACACCAAAGCGCCATCCTTGCTCCTGGCCAGCGGTCTGATTGGATAAACGTAAATATTAACGAGGAGAGCAACTACTATGACTCCTTAATAAGCGAAGACGCAGAGCTGCCATCAATAGCGGCCGTAATGGGAAGAAACGTCCGCCGACGTGGAATTATTTGCTAATGAAAGGGAATTAGCTTAAATAATGACCTCATTAGCATAACTGCTTGTGTTTCATAAATCACAGAGATATTGGGGGGGGGGGGGGGGGGGGACCAGCTCAAGTGCCTCTCGTTTGTTACGGCCTCACCCCCGATTTACTTTATATATAGCAGATTTCAATAATAGATGAGACGTCTCGCTGTCGCATGGGATATTTGTTTCATATTTTTAGAATATTGTGGCCATTTGTATTCAATAGAGGCTGATTCTCACAGGCTAATGTTAGTGTTGCTGTTTCAAGGAAAAGCATTAGGAGAGTGAACTTGATGGGCCTTTACGTTACACATAAATCTGTACCATTAAAGATCTCTTTTTTTTTTTTCTCACTGATTTGAGCATTTCTGTTCTTACGACAACTTAGTCTCGTTTAGCATTAGATTTTTTTTTTTTTTTTTTTTTTGCATCATCTAAAGCAGGGTGCAAATGTTTTGTTGTGTGGGGCAAAATTGTCAAGTCAAAAGTACTCGAGGGCCAAAGAATATAACAAAATAAAAGAAAATTACTAAAATTATTATATTGTGACTTTTTAAAAACTCCAAAAACATGAGCATGCAATATTTTAATTAAACAAGTTTAGTCAGATTTTCTGTAGAACAGACTTCTGTAAATCATTGTAGATCTAAAACCCGAAAAGGGATTTTGCACATTTGCCTGAGTAAAAGACGGCCATCCAGTTTGCAAATACTTTAGGGCTCAATTGAAGAATTTGATTATTTCTTTTAAAAGTGAATATTCTCAGCAATGATGGGCACCAGCAACCCCCGCGACCCCATGAGGGATTAAGCGGGTCAGAAAACGGATGGATGGATATTCTCAGCAATAAGAATAAGACCTGGGTCAGACTTTATTAGAAAATGCTTTGTCCTGGTAGAAGACAGAGGTTCTTCTTCCAGAGGGATGATAAACCCAGACATACAGAGACATACAGTATGTAAGGCTGTATGTTCAGACTTAAATCTAACTGATAATCTGGTGCAAGTCTTGAAAATATGTGGAATCAGATGCTTTTTATTCTGATCTGAAAGGGTTTGGACCAAAAAGTAAAGAAGACTGGAAAAAAAGTAGTATAGGCATCAGTTGAAATTGCCAGTCACACTTGCATAACACAAATATTTATTTAAATAAAATAAGGCTATGCATAATTTTCCTTCCACTTATTGTTCTGCTATTTTGTATTGCTTCCATTTAAAATGCCAATAAAACACTGCAAACTTTGTGGTTTTCCCTTTAAAGTGTTTAAAAAAAAGGTACTAATGTTTCACAAAGCACTCCAAGACAGTCATGAAGAAAGCAGAGTGGTAAAGCAGAAGCTATGCGGGATCATTTAATAAAAGTCATTATTTTGTTTAAATATTTAGTTGTTTTTTTACCAACATTACTCTTAAACTGGTTTTTAAAAGCTACCAGAGTCCCAGTTTAACCGGAACAGCTGAGCGACATAGTGGATTGTACTGTCAGGGCATTTAAACTTAAAGGAGGAGTTTCAGGCTCTGGGGTGTTCAAATACTCGGATGAGGAGAGATCCGAGCTGTCACAAAGTGTCACCGCCTTGTCACCAAGACAAATATTAAATTGTGTCTCGGTCGAACAGACTGCAAATATGCCACATCCGTCAATTTAAGCAGCGGGGAAGATAGGAGTCACCATAGTGTCGGTTTACAGTGTCGCCTCAAACTACATTTAAACTGCATGAATGTTTTTGGTTTTTTTTTGTCTTGGTGGTACTGTTCGCCTCGCATTGTCTCAAAATAGGGCGACTTGCTGAGGGACACAGTGGGAGGCCCAGTGTGAGCAGGAAAAGACTCGCAGATCAGCTCTAGGAGAGCTTTCAGAGGCATCAGCTCATGTTCAGGAGCAAGAGCTCAACTTCTGTTGCTTTTATAAGTCATCTGTAAGCCAGCAATACAAAAAGAGAGAGAGAAAAAAAAAAGAAAAAAAATTAAAAATTCTGCCTTCACTTTATTTAAAGAATGAAAATCCCTCGCCATTTTCTTGGCTGAATACTTGGACTACAAAAAATATTCTAATTTAACCCTTTACTTTTACTTTTTTTAATCTTTTTTGGTTGCTTTATAAAATAAAACTTCAGGCTTTCAAATTTTCTTTGTATCGTAATTGATATGTTAGACCAAAAAAACAAAAACATCTATATATATCTATATCTATATATCTATATATATATATATATATCTATATATATCTATATATATATATATATATATATATATATATATATATATATATCTATATCTATATCTATATCTATATATATATATATATATATATATATATATATATATATATATATATATATATATATATATATATATATATATATATATATATATATATAATAATTTTCCTCATGTTTTCTGCATTTTTATATAGGGTGTGTAAAATATGTTCTTTTGTATGTTGTAAATTGTATGTTCAGACAAAGAGGTAGAGATAAAAGAAATATTTGTATCAAAAATGATACATCTGAAGTTATAGGGTTAACTTTGTATGTGCTCCGGATTTAAAGTGTAAGATTACAGCAAAGTTCATCACATTGTAAACAAACCCCATTCAAGTTCGCGATCCGGATAAAATGCAAACACAGACTTACAGACTCGTGGATTCCTTTTGAACATTTATTTTATTTTTTTCAGAGAAAGATACAAAAATACCCATGAAGCAGCAAAATGAGGAAGCTAATCCTGACCTCAGCTCTTCATGTGGAAGAAGCAAAATGAGAACTCTTAGTGCTACACTGACCTCTGGTGGCTGAATGCAGGTACCTTTTTACGTTTTTACTGATAAAGACAGAGGCATGATGGTACCTTAAATTCTTTTACTTAAATAAAAAAAAAATGTACATCACTTTATCTTTTACGATAGACATGTCTTTTAAAAACTCTGTGGTATCTTTTCTTTACATTTCAATTATTTTGTATACAAATTCCTCTTTGAGCAAGAAAAAAAACAAAAATAAAAACAAACGACTCTAAAGACTACAGTTCCTTTCCCAACTGACTCACTGGATATTGCGATCGTGTCCTAATCGAGTCTTCGAATCAGTCGCAAAGTCACGTGTGAGGTGTTTGGAGAGAATTACTTTTGATTTAAGCAAAAAGGATGCAGGAGCCCTGGAGATGTAACATGGTGTGTGCTCTGAGAGCATCGCTTGGACGATGAAACACTTCATTAACACTAACACAGTTAACGACGTACTCCGTGAGAGATGAATGGGGAGAGACAACATCTCCGCTTTGGAAAATCTGACTTCTCGTAGTGCAAATCAGTGATGTTGCCACGGCAGTCCAACAGGAGCGTGTCCGCCCCTTTGCTAAACGTGTGACTGTGGCCTTTCTGGCGACTTTTACTCCACCAGAACATTAACTGCGACTAGCTGCTTGAAATACTGATTGTTGTTGCTTCTACTGGTGAGCGGAGGCTCAACGAGAGAGGCGATGAGCCCATGTGAGAGGAGACAAAAAAAATAAAAAAAATCAAATCAAAAGATTTTAGAACAGCAGTCCAGTCTTCATAACTCCAACGTAGAAAGAATTCAAACTGGGTTTAACTGAAGTAAAAACATTGTCATTGTAAACATGAGCGTAGGCAGAGCATGGCAGACAGAAAAGAAAGTTTTGGCAAAAACAAAAACAAAAAAAAGATAACATTCCACCTTTAAAACACGGTAATACTACATGGGACAGTCTGGACTTTCCCAGAACTTTCAGGTTACTTTCCCAGAAACGAGCAGAAAATTGGGGATTGCTGGAAAGCAAACGACCCAAAGCCATCCGTCATCTGTAGCGACATACAGGCGGAGGGATTGCTGCAGCCAGTGACCTTAGGTAATAGGTTCAGTTTCCCTGATCTGGATCTGTGTGTATAGTATAGTGCCTTGAGATGACATTTGCTGTAAACTGGGGCCATGTAGAAAAATTTTTTACTGAACTTAGTTTCTTCACTTGGAACATTTATGGAAACCTACTTTCCTGGGATTTTAATCAAACTTTCAAGGAGCTTTCCTGGACATTTCTAGGAGTCTACCAGGTTCTTATGTTGACGTTCCAACTACTTTTCTGGAGTTTGGTGGTTATTTTCCAGGAGTAATCTCCATGTTCGGACAAAATACCCAGGATATTCCAGGAAAATGTCTGCTGGCAGAATTAGCCCAGAGAAGCTTCCTGGTAAGTTCCTGAAAGCTCTACCTAGTAGAGATTGCTTTTATTAATAAACCGGAGGGAAAGAGCCTGAGTTCTGGGACATTAACCTGTAGGTTCTAGGAAAGTGAAGGCTTTACTATATGGTACATTCTTTGCTATATATGAGCACTGCCTTGTTTTGATCCAGCAGTCAGAGTGAACAGATTCCAAAAGCTAAATCAAAAAGCTTTAAAAACGATAAACAATCTTCATACGCTAACACGGACTGAACTGGTCGGCTGCTTTTCAAGCAGCTTCATATCCAGTTTAGTTGATTGCGGTTAAGGAAGAGGAGGAGTTAGGGTTTCAGAGAAACCTTGACATTTCCAGTGTGAGGGCAGTTCTGAAAGGGCAGTTCACCCAGATCCTCCGCTTCCCTGGAGGATCTGAGACGGTCTGCTGAGAGCAGACCAGAATCAGGCTGGAACGTTTTTTAAAGAAAAGATCAGCAACAGAGTAAATGTCAAGGCTTCCCCTTTAACAGTGTTTAGGACATACAGAACATTAAATGCTGTGCTGCTGGAGAGTGTAATGGAGCTACTATATCTCTCTAGACGTCAGTCGCACTGAAGATCCAAGGATAATCCTCCAGTCCTGCCTAGCATTCTTCTCACCAAAAACACCATAAAGTGTCTCACGTGGTTTGGCATTAAATTCATTAAACTTATTAAGCTGTATAAGTTTAAGAGCAAAGAGCAAAGGCCAGCTTTAGTCTTGTGAATTTCAAAATAAAGTGACACTGAAAATGTCGTTTCGGCCGAGGCCTTAGGCCACCGCTTGAAAACGCCGATGATCTGGAGCACAAGAAGTAAGCCGGTGCAGTGCCTTACAGAAGTATCCCAGCTAAACTGACCGGCCATGGCAGGGGGGGGGGGGGACTTCCAGCCAGGGCCACAAGGAAATTACTTCAATCAATGCATGTTCCTGGGTTAGAATGGCCCAGTCAAAGTCCAGACCAAAAATCCTGTCAAGCATCCATGAAAAAACTAAAGGAAAAAAAAAAAAAAAGTTCACAGATGCTCTCCGTCCAGTCTGACTGAGCTTTAGCTACTTGGTGAAGATACACGGGTAGAAACTCTAGCCTCTGGTTGAGCAACGCTGGGAAGAAGTGCAATATTCACTAGTGAGGGCTTTGTTAAGTACTTGCTGCACCTCAGACTATCAAACTGTAAAAGGAATAGAAAACACTAGATCGCTTTTCTTCCACCTTACAATAAAACGCTATTTTGTGTGCTAAAATTTCAATTACCGTATTCTTTGCACTATAAGGCGCACTTAAAATCGGTCAGTAAGCACGACGGTAATCATATATAAGGCGCACCATAAATTTCTGAGAACATTTGTGGTACAATGTGCTCAGAAATCTGGTAAAATGTGCAAGTACGATTGGTTAGCAACGAAGCCGCTCCGCTCAATGGATATTCAGAGCATTATGGTACACTGTGTCATTACGTGATCGGACCCCTGAGCTGTCTACAAAACTGCCTGACTGTAATGTCTAAAATAGAAGTGCATCCATATAAGGCAGCCTGCGTCCGGAGTATCTACTAGCAACAATAATCCTAGTAAGTTAATTCAATATAGAAGTTAAGTTTATTTTGGCTTTATGTTAGACATGGCAGTGTTTTTCAACTACTCTGTCCTCCCGACAGAGATGGATAGCTCTCCCTCTCAGGAGATACGGAGTGTCCGTACAACACGCGGATTTACGTTACGCGACGCCTAAATTAGATTTAAGTTTTAATTTCAGACACGCATACGCTCCTGTTTGACAGGGAATAAACAGGAAAACAACATCCTGTGTCAAAGTTCACTTCCGGAAGTATCCCAAAATAACAGTGGTCGAAAGTAGAGCACCATGGACGATGTAGCTGTGACGCGCTAACAAGCTAAAATATGCAATTTCTAATCAGATGTGGTCAAGACATGGACTTTTAGGTCAGGATATATTACTGATAATTTAACACCTTACCCATATATTACTGATAATTTGTCTCTTTAATTACTTAATTACTACCCATGACTAAAGTTCTTCTCGCCACAGAACTGTGTACTTTACAGCATCTGGTGTAAATTTAAGCTTTTAAAAACACGCCCGTAAGCCGCGCCGCTTACGTTGCGCGGCCAGCGTATTTCCTCCTTAAGGTGACCAGATTTGATTCCTCTAATGAAAACTGGGGATGTCTCTAAATTTGTTAAGCACAGAATCTCTGCCTGGGGGTTGGTTTGTTTTGTCTGAACAGGGGAAGGTGCATTCGGCAAAGCTCTACTACGTGGGTCCAAAACGGGGACTGTCCCTGAAAATCAGGGACATCTGGTCACCCTACCGGAGGGGCGGGTGATATTAAACACTTGGGAAGAATATCTGATGCGCCTTATAATCCGGTGCGTCTTATATGTGGACAAAGACACACAGACACATAAATTCATGGTGCGCCTTATAGTCCCAGAAATACGGTATACTGAAGTCTACGGCTGGACTTTAATAATAAAAAAAGGTTTAAAGCTTATGGATACTTTTGCGAGGCACTGTGTCCATGTAGTTTCAAAATAATCCTGATTTTAACTATTTCCAGTAAACTTTCACTGCTCCAAACAAGCCCAAAACGGCTCCAGTGCAATAAATCAGAGGCGTTTTCTTACATTTCTCTGATCAAGTAGGCCTAGATTTCCAACTGATAGGTAATGTGAGGATAAAAACGTTCACCTCAATTGCACGTCATCGCCACGGGACGCAACGCATCCCAACAAGTTCAGCTAGGAGTTCTGCTGAGGAGCAGGGAGACCCCAGCTCGTACACGGGCGGCTCGGGAGGCTGTGCTCTTTAGCAGAGCCCCGTATCTTAGCAACGGTCAGTGTTGTGCTCTCGTCTACCAGTTTCGCGTCCGAAAAGGCCGTTTGTTACAAAAGACTTTCAAACAATGAGAAGGCGAGAAAAAAAAAAAAAAAAAAAGAAAAGTTCACGTCACATTTCACGTCTGCACACTTACAAACACAGGAGCAGAGGCTGAATGTTTTTCAGTGTGGAAGCTGGAGAGCTGCAGCTCCATCGCTGCTGAAATGTGGTTGAAACAAAGAACAGCCATGTAAACAAACAGAAAGGCCCTGTGTCAGTCGTGGGCTGACACTTTCACAGCTAATAAACACAGAAGAAGAAGAAAAAAAAAAAAAAAAAAACACTCGGACATGTCCACACCTACGGTTTTGTTGGGGTTAGCCAAGAGGCACCGGTTTGACATGAATACTTTGATATACAGCAAGAACTTCTGCACGGGTTCCTAAGCGTATCTGGCAGTTTTAAAAAGGAGGCTCTAGATCTGCTAGAGAAAGCTTCCTATCGTAGCAGACGGCACCTCGCTGACTGACGACAAGCACACACACTCACACATGCAACACTGGAAACGGGAAAGCCAGAAAAAAGGTCCGGAGTTCTGCGAGGTGGAACGAGGAGATCCAGCTCCTCGCCAGCCCTCTGCTGATTCGATTAAAAACTACTGATCCTCGCTCCTCTGTTCGCGTCGCCCCTCAGGAGGAACAGTGTCCGCCTGCTGAAGCAGGACCAGGAGCCTTCGGAAAGAAGCTGACGCTCGTCCAGGGAGCGGGAGGAGTTTGAGGGAAACTTCCAGGCCAGAAGCGTGTCCGCTTCGGTTTTCAGCCCCCCCACCCCGCGAAAAAGGAGGAGGGGAACTGAGGAACGGGCGGCCTAATTCTCGGCACTGGCCGGTGGTTTGGAGGTGGTCAAGATCTTCATGTACTGCGTGTAGATGGTCTCGAACGCCTCGTCTCTGTGGATCATGGCACCAAACACCAGCGGCTGCAAGAGACACCCACAAATCAGCTGGAAAGTTGCTTTATTGGCTGAATATTTGAAACAAATAGCATCTGTCTGCAATAATCAAATAATAGCTTAAATTGCTCAACACAAGATAAGATAGACTTTATTGATCTCAGTGGAGAAATTCACTTGTCATCGGTTCAATAATCAAAAGAAGGTGCCAAAAGGAGGAAACGGTGCATGAGGTATATACAGTGGATCGAGAGAGAGAGAGAGAGAGAAAAAAAAAGCTATATTACTTAACAGCTAATTTAATATCTAACAGCGAATGTTGAATGCTTCTCTGAATTCAACGCAAAATGCCAAAGTAATGACCCCTGCAGGCTCAAATTGTTCGAACCCTGCTGCTATGACCCAGCATGGCTCACACTGCCCGGTTCTGAGTCGGTCCACGTAACAGAAGCCTAAACGCCGTTTGAATTATGTGTCTGTGAGCAAAAAGGAACGTTCTGTGCTCTCAGATCAGCAGTGGTTTATGTGTTGCAACTCAGACACGGAGGCCTTTCGGGGTTTAGTGCAGCTTAGGAAAGGTGCAGCAGTGAGAGTTGATCCTTAGAGCTGTGTGGCACTTCATTGTGTGCTTTAGCTGAGTTAAGCAGTTTAAAAAACACTAATAAAAGAAAAAGAAAAATATTATTGAAGTGAATGCAACTTCACAACTGTGTTTTGTCAAGTTTGGTTCTGGTTTGCTGAGCTGGCCGGCTCCATTGTTCTACCAAAGTGGCAACTCCTGGTCAGCCCGCTTTAGTGAGCTTCATATTTTGTGTCAGACTTCCTGTTGTGCAGCAGCGCTGAATGCTTCCCAGGTCTCTTAGCACCCTGGAAAAAGTCCAAATGGGCCGATCGGCTGCTGAGGCGGATCGATACTGACTTGTTAGCTTCTACCACTCCAAGGAAAACTGTACCCCCCCCCCAAAGAAAAACTAAACCTTTTCTACAACAGGTAAGAGAGTCCTATAAGTATGGTGGATCTTCCAAAGGTCATTTAAACCTGGCTGAGTACATGGCATTAAGCCATTGAAAAATTCAGGTTAAATAATAAAAAATAAAATGTGGTGGCCTGTGCGAGTGAACTGAATGTGGATCATCACTCTTAATTCAAGTCATCTGAATGACGGTCCAAATCGACAAGAAAATGTTTCCCCAGACAAAGACCGACTTCCCTCCTCGGCCATCTCAGAGTGCACACCTAAACCCAACATAAACCAGAGAGGTGAGCTACAGAGAGGTGAGGTACTGGGCAAAGAGGAATGGTTAAAGAACCCGGGAGAATCAGGACAATCCCATCCACAGGACGGTTTTACAATAAAGCTGGAAACACATTTATGGTGCAGCTTCAACGTAATCCACATTTATGAAGCATCTTAAAGCGTCTTGTATGCTCACCTTCTGAGTGGATGGAGTAGCTATAGAGATGCCCATGCCGCTTCCCGGCAGGACCGACAGCACTTTGTACTAAACAGGAGGAAATGAAAAGCTGTTAGTTTCACATGCTCATTAAAATACACAAACAGCCAGATTTAAAGTCAGACATCTTAGAAAACAGGTGGAGCAAGTCGACAGCTAGGTAGGAAAGTGGGATTACCTTCTGTACGTCTGTGATGTCCTCCAGTTTAATCACTTTATTCTTCTTGGAGGCGCTGGATTTGGAGCTGGAGCTCTCGAAGCAAAGATAACTGCCAGGTAAAAAAAAACAAAAAAAACACAGGAATTACAGCGGCTTCATGGGGACTGACCCACACAAACTACACTTTCAGACTTCGGATGAGACCCTCCACGGCAGCAGAAACACTTGAACTCACTTCTCTGTGACGTAAAGCATTCCGTTCCTGATGTAGTCCGTGGGCATCTTCCGATCTCTGTTTATCAGACAGCACCTCCAGCCGTTCTCGCACACTGGAAGGACAGAAAGGAGCGAAATAATGGGCCGCAGCTTTAGAACCATCAGCTCATGATTTCCATCTGCAGCCTTTGGTAACTTCCGGTCATTTTTCCCCCCTGGTTGTAATGAGTCTCCTCACCCGCCAGAGGGCGCTCTGATTCTGGCAGGTTGAAGATCTCATGGAAGGGTCCCTTCTTGGTGCTGTGAGAGCGGCCTGCGTCGTCCTCTCTGCTCATGCCGCTGGGGATGGTGGCTAGGCTGCTCCGAGAAACCACGGGCTGAACCTTGAGGGTGAAAATGGGAAAGATGGAAAGAGGAGAAGAAACAGGAGGAAGAAAAACAAACAGGATGACAAAAAAATTGATAGTCCACAGAAAAGGGAATGAGGGGAAAACAAAGGGAGGAAAAGGATGAAGAGGGGAGAAAAGAGGGAGAAACAGGTCACATGACTGGAAAACTCTCCAAAGTCCTCCATCAGCTGTTAGTACTGAACAATGTGCGTCTCTGCGTGTTCATTCGCTTCAGCGCGTCGGGCTCAGGTGGAACGTGCAAAGCTGAGAGGGAGGCCGTCATTCACTTCGCCTCTTTATGAGCACAGACCAAAATGACACGTGTTAGTCAACGGAGCCTTTTGCTGCAGTATTCACATGCCTCAAACTTTTTCACTTTTCGTCACGGCCCCAAAGCCCAATGCTTTTTATTGGGCTGTCGGGTTTTAACGTCGTGTCCAACACGACGCAGTGCAGGGTTGGAAAGCTGAAGGAAAATGATACATGGCTTCCCAAAAATTTGACAAAAAGATGAAAATTGGTTCCCATATTTATTTATTTTTAACTCCTCCACTGAATCTTGTTAGAGCTGTGAGTCCTTTCCTTCCCATCCCTCTTTGCTAAATACTTAAAACTCTCAGAGTGGATGGAGAAATGCAATCTTCAAGTCAAATTATAGATTTTAAACTGGATTTAGGTCTGGGCTTAGTTATTCAGACTTGAAGATATCTCTCCATCGGAGCGGTGGTTGTACTACATGTATGAAAACAGTAAACCTCCCACCCCAGTCTCAAGTCTTTTCCGGCCTCTTACAGGGCTTCTTCTAGGTGTGGCCTGGATTTATCTCCATCCACCTTCCCAATCCCTGTTTTTTTTTCTTTTTGGCAGTTCGAGGAAGGCCAGATTTGTTGAGTACACAACCAGCAGCTGTCATGTTCTTGCCATTTTTCAGAGGATTCAACCCTCAAGGCATCGTTTTCTAGCCTAAAACCTGCTTTAATAAATGAGCTCTGTTTACTAATGACTTGATTTCATTAGTAAACTGGCTGCAGTGCATTTCATTCAGGGGAGTCAGAGTAAAGAAGCCAAAAGCACATCTAACTTGTCAGATCCTTGTAAACGACTATGTATTATTTTCAATTCACCATGTTTTTGAGGTTGTAAAGTGAGCAAATGCAAAAAAGTTCAAGCTGTATGCATACTTTTGAAAGGCAATGTATATAAAAAAAAAAAAAAAAATAAATGCCACCCTTCACACTAAAAAATGAATCCTGATGGCTTTATAGCTCCAGCTTTACTACACTAAACCGCCTCGTGAAACTAGCAGCATTTATAATTCAGGGGTTATTAGTGCTTGTTAAGGTAAACGGGGTTTTATGGAGTACATGGTAAACAGGTCTAAGTGCATCTTGTCTACTCAATAGACTACTACTTCTCACTGAGCATCTTGCCAGTGGATCAGAAATGTCAGAAGCGTTGGTGGCTCATGGAGAACCAGGTTTCACTGGAAATTAAAAAGAAAGCCAAAGGCAAACACTGAAATATGAGAATTTTCCTGCAGACTTTCTGACATTTTTGATCCCTTCCATTCACAGTCACTGTCGGGGGAGGAAGATCCTGAGGAGTCACGCATCACACACACACACACACACACACACACACACACGCTTTGAGGTGAGCTCGTGGCACACCCACAGGCACAGAAAGGGGCGGGGGCAGGGGGGGGGGGACCAAAGGGTGGGGGGGACACACCAGAGCCCCTACCTTCTCAATGCAGGAGAGCTGAGAGAGAGAAACAACAGAACATACCTGAGACTGAAGCCACGCATGCTCACGCACTGTTACGTAACCACACAAACAGAACAGAGTGAGAGTGGGCTGTGATGACTTATTGAGAGGAGCCGCCGTGACATTTGGGTGCTTTTTGATCTGCGTTTCTGCTCTACGTATGGAGGGAGGAGGGGGGTGGAGGCGTGGGAGTCGTTCAGAGGTTGGACCGAAGCTACGCTGTCACATGAGCTGCAGCTTTTAAGTTCAATTTGTTTGGGAAAGGTCGGAGGGAGAGGAAGGGGGAGCTTGAGCCCACTTACCCGCCGGGACACAGTGGCGTTGGTCCTCTCTTTGAGCTGAGGGTCCGTGGGGAGGCTGTTCCACACTATGTAGGGCGTGTCATACTTGTCCCGAAGCTTGGGACAGCTCTTAAACAGGAAGTCTATGATGAAGAACTTGATGCCGGCGTACACGCCTGTGGAGAGCAGAACACGCAAAGGGTGAGGGGGGGATGAAAATTAAAAGGTTGCTGAGGACTGTAAAAATGTTTACAGCCATTTTTGCTAGGGTCTGATTTTTTTTTTTTTAAGTAGTAAGTAAAGGATGAAGAGAGAGTTTAGAAACATTAGCTTAAATCTTAGTGAAATGTAAGACCCTAAACAGACATTCATTTATTTTAATCATGATGGAAGCTTTCCACACTTTTGATTAACATTTATCCTGTAAATATGGTCGGCCTTTCATGAACCTGTTCTACTTTACTACACCTGTTCAGCCCCTCATTACACTTATGAAGAAACTATTTTCATTTGGCCGGCCAAAAACAATAAGCAAAACCTTTTACAACAGTATGAGGGATTGCTGCAAAGTCATGGACGATGCAGACGACTCTCCCTGTGGCTCTACGCTCTTTCAGGAGGAGTGAATGCTGCTTGTCAAGAATTCATGCAATCTACTGGGTTTCCTTAGACATTTTTTGACCAATCTGTATAATCTGATTGAATTTGAGATGACATGCTTCATGAATTTGCGCTATATAAATAAAATTTAATTGAATTAAATGAAATGAGCCATTAGTCTATATTATTAAGCACTTTCTGTAGAGGAAAAGGTTTTAACTTGGAGAATAAAATATAACAGATGTTTGTTAGACCCTAATCTTTTGCCCTGCTATCAGTATTAATATTTCACTTATTAGGCACTGAATAAATAAAATGGTTAAAGTACTGTAACTCATGGTAAAACTATGTAATCCATTCCTAGTAATAAAATACTGCAAAACTGAGATTATTAAAAAGACAAAGTAAAAATCTGAATGTGAAGAGAAGAGGGAGGCTCACTTTTGCTCTTGCTACCATGACCTACTGACACCAATAGAAGCAGCGTGGTTATCTGAAGGACCTTTTAGTGTTTAGCTACTTTAGGAAGAAATGCTTGACTTTTCAATGAACTAAAGGACCAGATATATTTTTTTATCATCATGCAGTTTCTACTGTTTCCTATCACAGCCAGAGCCTTTAAGTTGCTGTAGCTCAGGTGAAAGTCCTTCTGCCGACGCTGATTAGCGTAAACCTCCATGTCACGCCTTGTTGGGTGAATAAGTGATTAGCCGTAACTTACAACCAGCTCATTCTGAGTAAACATTCAGATTTTACTGCCAACGCCAGCCTGGGTACGCTGCTTCCACCTGTTTGTGCGCCACACACGCCAGGCTCCCCTCTGCAGCTGCTCTGAAACATACCGTGTCCCTCCACCGTTTCTCTGATCGAGTAATGAATGAGGCAGGCCGTCCCTCGCTGCCCGTGGTTGCCCAGAGAAAAACTTTTGACTCATTGTCAGGTTATGATGCTTTTTAATTAAAATATGAAGTCTAATGTCATTTGGGAACTGAATGCATGTGGGTAATAGACACGTACTTCTGTCTTCTTTAGTGAGATCAACTTAAAGGGGACATATCATGCTTTTTAATCCTTCCTTTTCACATCTAATTCTGTGTTGAGGTCTGAATTCCTTGTTAATCTTCTCCCACGTTTCCACTCTTTTGCCCGTTCTGAGGTTTGACAGAGCAGCTCATTTTGGTGCCGTCTCTTTAACTGCAAAGGAGGCACTTTGCACACCGCACCCCCCTCCATGTCGCAGAGCGTTCGGCCATTTTTGTAGTATTCAGGGGTGGAGTAATGAAATGTCTGGGTTAACACACCCAACAATTAAAACATTTTCACGTATCCATTTGTAGCTTTAGCATCCTTCAGCTTGGACTACAAAAATCGCACAGAAATAAAAATGGAGGATTCGGGATATTGGCGAGCCAGCCGTCCACGACTTTGTTTAGCAGTTCTGCAGTGAATACAGTGATTGGAATCTAAAAAGCAATAAAACTCCTAATTAACTTAACTAGCTTTGCTGTGTTAGACAGCAAAAATTAAAAGCATGAATGCTCACACTGAAGGAGAGCGTAACGCACATTTCTTATGCTCCATGTTCAAGATAAAGCTGCTGTTTTTTTTTTAACAAGTTTGTTTGTTTAAGGATTGCATTAAGGGCAGCATTTATTTATGTCTATTTCAAATATTCTATTTATTTAAATACAGATTTCTTGTGTTCCATGTTTAAGGTACTGTTTAAAAAAAAAAAAAACACTTTTTCTTAATTAAGACATGTTGAAATAACTAAATTTTGTGTTGTAGTCATAATACTGTGATATTATCTTTAAGGTCAGAATTTCATACTGGCCCATGCCTATTCTGCACTACTAGAGACTCTAAGCACATCACAAAATATATTTAAGGGCTAAAACAAGTGGACTTTGCATGATACGCTTCCTTTAAGAATCTCCTGCTGGCCCTTGTCTAGTAGGGAGTGATGCCCGACTGTTTTCTGCATGAAGAGCAACTTCTGTTGGGTTTGTTTCCTGATCCCAGATAGGCCATCAGAGCTAGTTAGCAAATTATCTTGTATTGGAAAGCCTTGTTTTATATTGGCCATTAATCATTTTCTTTTACTGTTTTTAAAACCTAAACAAATAACACACGTTCTTGATACCTCATGTGGTATTTGAGAATTCAGTGCCTCAGTGCTAGAAGCTGAAAAATGTGTTCACACCTGTCACCTGACAGACAAATTTTAGACTTTTAACCAGCAAGGCAGCTTTATCCATTCCTATCTTTTCCATTTTTACTTTGAACGTTTCCACAATTTTCAAACGGGAACAAAAGAAATCAGATCGGCACCAGCTGTAGAGGTAGGTTACACAACTACTGAATGAATGCGTTTCGTTTGTTTGTGTGCAATGAATGAAGCAGAGCTGCATTTATTCAAGGTCCTTAGGCAATATTTAGAGAATGTCAGCTGGATAGTAAATGTGTGTGTGTGTCTCTCACCCATCATGAAACCCATCAGCTTGTACGGCAGGACGCAGGAGGTGATGAAAGCAACCCACAGGCAGATGTAAAGTTTCCGGGTGCTGTCAGGCTGCACCCACATAAACAGACTGCAACGCACAGGCAAGACAAAAAAAAATAAGGTCAGTCAGGGTTCCACTTTATGCAGAGCTGCTTGTGGTTCTTAGGTGACAAAACCTACTTCTTTATCTTCTCCAGAACATCTGCCATTTTACCAAAAATGTTCTGTGGAGAGAAATAAAACCATCATTATTTTCTATCTTTTTTTAAAAAAAAACTGTTTTGGTTAGCCGTGAGACAGAACCTCGTACCTGAGCCTTTTGTGCAACATCGAGCACGAGCTGAAACTTCTCAGATACAGTCAAGTCTTCCTTTGGGGGGTCCTGCAAAATATAAAGTTAAATGAGTAAATTAAACTACGCTCTGATCCCTGAAGGAAAATAGAGAAATCCTGGACGTTTTCCCTACCATCGGTTCTGAAACTTCAGGCACAATGCTCCACTGGATCCTCCACCCTCTGGCAGAAACAGAAAAATCGATTTAGGTCCTTTAATTTAAGATCTGGTCCAGTTTTAACCAACTAACTAAATCTCCTATTTTCGTCAACCCGTTGCAGCTGTGAGTAACGCTACCAAATGCCTGCATTGTCTGCTGTGGACATTTAAACTGCTTTAAAGTACAATTTTTTGTTTGTTTTTTACCTGGCAATGAGGTAATTTAAAGACAAGCGAAGGATGGCCAGGAAGAGGAACATGGGTATGGCCCAGCCGTGCCAAGCAGCATTCATGTAAATCTGGGGAGAAAGGGAAACATTTACTATTGGGTGGCGTTCAGCAACTAAACAGCTACTTTTGGTTCTGCTCTCTAAAAATAAAAAATAAAAAATAAAACCTAAAGCATTGAAATTGGGGCTTATTACGTGACAAAATGAGAAAAAAAAAAAAAAAACTTGAGCAAGGCACTGTACATGGCCACAGATCAATTGGCTTAAGACCAGTTGGCACAACTCAGGACATTAATGAAGATCTAATTAGACCTCCGCTGGCTTTTGGCGGAGTCCATAAAACCCATAAGCCGAAGTTACTTCCACTTATTTTGTTTCCTCCTCATGACCAGACACCACACGGCATCAGCGTAAACATTTTTTTATCTTTTTAAACCTAAAAAAAAAATAATAAACCCATTTTCTCAGCAAACGCAAATTAACATGTGGAGGCTCTTGCGTAAATTTACACTCACAATGAAGGCAATAGCTGAGGTGTAGACAGAGTGCCAGTTGGATAAGGCGGAGAGGTTCCTTAAGAAGTTAGTGACAGGTCTGGCTCCTCGTTCTGAAACAAAAAGTTAGAAGATATGTTGGAATTATTTAATACAGAAACTAATTCGTAGAGGTTTATATGGTCTGCTGTTTGAAATAGACTCCAAATCCAATTGATAGATTCAAAAGACGATAATCAGCATCTTTGTTTTTAGTTTATATGGGTGATAGTTTGGAGTGTGTAAATACTCACTGAGACGCCTCATGTTTTCTGTCAACCTGGAATGAGAAAAAAAAAAAAACTGAAGGTTAGGAAATTCTAACAAAAAAAGCTCAATTTTCCTTTTCTGTTCAAAGGAGGCAACACTGTGGCCTTCAAATATCTGCTATGAGTCATACTCCTTTATGGAGGAGGAGAAAGTGTAACATCTTCTGTACAAAATAAAGTTGACTTAAAGACAGCACCCAGCAACAAGGACAGGCCAATTCAACAAGCATTGACCGCTGAACCTACAGGAGCTGCAGCTTAATGACGCTGGGGTCTCCCCGCCGGCCCCCTCCATATTAAGCAGAATGGATAGCAGAGAGCAGGCCGTTTAGGACACCAACCCACCGTTTAGCACTTAGCGGCTCCTCTGTCTCCACAGTGCTCTCCTCTGGCTGGAAGCGGAAGTCCTCGATGTAAACCCCGAAGCGCTCGTGGAGCCACTTCTGCAGCCGTGAACTCCACACCTCTTTCTGCTGTTTCTCTGCTAAAGACAACAGATGGATCGCGTCAGCTGATTGAATAAAGTGCCGTCTAATCAGTCTACTGTCCAGGAGGCCTCAGACGTTAGAGAAGAAACGGCATCATGAAGAGCAGGAGACGCAGTAGGCGGGTCAGAGAGGAAGTTGTGAATAGGGGTCTAAAATAAAATATCTTAAACATATAACATGTCAGACAGCATTAGATTGTGAGAGCCTGATGACTAAAGGCAGCTTTTCTGCAGCAAACAGGAAAGCTGATCAAAGTTTTTTTTTTAGAGGTACCTGAATACAGGGAGCGGAACACAAATGCACACCACTTTCCCAACTTTCATTTGTTTAAGTTTGAAAACCTTCCTCCACTTCACCGTTATGTACTACTACGCATTGGTCCATCACATAACTCAAGGGAAGGCAAGTATATTTCTATAGCACTTTTCAGTAGCAAGACGATTCAAAGTGCTGTAAACATAAAATCCCAATACATCACTTAAAGTGTTGTGTGCCTGTAGAAAACATACTAATTCAGAGCAAGACTAATTCATCTTAACTGCACCAAACAGCAGAAAAGGATTTTAAAAAGTCATCCAGGATCCACATCATAACTGGACATGAGTAGTTTTAAAAGTGAAATGTTTGACCATAGCTGCACCTTTAACAAGATTTCTTAGAGCAGCCACTAATCATTACTGAAAAATATATTTTTTTAATTTAGATTCTTTAAAGCGTTATTAAAATATTTAACAGATAATATCTCCATTATTAATAAAAAGAATGATAGCATAATTAAAAAAAAAAATTACAATTCTAACTCATGATTTTAATAATTCAAAGTAACAAATAATGGTTAAATCATTCCTTTTTCTGCAAACACTCCTCACGCCTGATTCAAGGTAAGACTTGGACTCATCTGACCTACATGAAGTGATCCACAATCATAACCTATTTTCCTAAATTAGCTCCCCCCCCCCCTCTTTTCTCTAGAAGCCACCCACGTCCTCACAGGCAGGTCCACACGTACGCAGACGTCCCCCTGTCATCGTCACCGACTCTTGGGGCCCAAGATGCACACAACACGCAGATTATCGCTGCACTACAGAGCTCCTTCTTCCTCTAGAGCAAACAAACGTGGCCGGTCGCGTTGCACATTTCAAACAACAGAAAATAAACACATTTACAGACACCGTGGAGAGAATCATCCTGTCAGTTTGTGCTGCGGTTGTCACGCACATCGCTTTATGCCCTACAAAAGCCCCACAGACACTTCCTGGCCCACTCGGTTTCAGTTGCATGCTCCTAAAGCCCCAGCTCCTCTGCACTCAGAAAATACCTCTTTTATTAAATGTATCAAAGCACACATCACCCACCCACTTCCTGTCTGCCCCCCCACCCAGCCCACTCTCTCCATCAGGGACTTACCTGTGCCGTTGTTGGAGGGTGACTGCTGTTTCCGGGGAGGCTGTGGTGGAGAGTCCTCCAATCTGAAGTTGGAGAAAGAGACAGACACCACGGATTACTTGCAACGTCTTGTTTTTAATCGCAAGCTTTGCGGCATGAGAACTGTCACAGGAAGTGCTTGGCTCCATAAACAACACCTGCCATGACAGATAGAGAGATGGATACGGGCAGATTGATTGGAAGCAATTTTAGCCACGCTCTGTCCCTGTTAGGACGACAGTCTGACAGCAGGTGACAAAATGATCAATGCCGTAAAAGAAAAGAGGAAAGCCTCTTCAAAAAATCAACAAATGCATTCTCCTGTGACTCACATGTATTGATTCAAGCGTCATAGCGACATTATGCAAAGCAGACTAAAAATATGGCACGAATGAGAGCATCAGCTCAAACACCAGACATTGTAAATTGAATTAAAAAAAATGAGAAAGAATGAGAAGTTGGTGGATGGCAGGAATCAGACATTCTCAGTTTAGCCCATCGGAAACCTTAAAAAAAAAAAAAACAGATAATTGCTTTGATCAGTAAAACTATACAAGCATTACCAGCTTAAGATGCACTAAGAGGATAAAAATAACGTCTGATTGGGACTAAAGATTAGCCATTTTTACAATCAGTGAGGTGTTTAAAGTTGAATTCAGAGGAAGCACAATGAAATGAAACTGGATTTCCTATAAAGTCACGTTAGCTGCCCAGTCAGGCTGCTACAACAGAGCTACACTGTTATAGTCACTAAAAATACAAACTATAAAGGACAATTTCAGGAAGCCAGAAGAGTATTTTAACAGTAAAACGTTCCCAGTGAGCCTCACAGGAAGCGTTTTATAACACTGGCCGACCACTGACACATTAACCAAGATTATTAGTATAGCCCATCTCACTAAGAAGACCATTAAAGTGCTGTATTATAATTCCCATTTAGGATGAATCTTAAAATCATTCTTTTTTTTCTTTTGCTTTACTTCTCCAGCAGATTCCTGGCAGCAGGAAGCTACTGACGAGAAAAAAAAAAAACAGTTTTAGGTTCAGGACACGATAACAGCTTCTTCCAAACTCCTGTGGTGGCTCACACATTCCTGAGGCCGCGCTGCTGTGCTGATAATCACTCGGAGATTTCCAGTGGAATTTCTCACTGGCGGTCAGTCGGGGGGAATCGTCTGATTGCGCAAGGCTCGGACGGGCAGGACCGTACGGAGCAGCTGACGGCGGCATAGCGGCGGGGTCACACGGAGCCATTGGCGGCTGACTCGCTCCTGTTTTTCCATCTCCTTCAAAGCACGAGCACACCTCCTTGAGGAATTCCCCGCCCACCGAGCTGCTGATGCTTCTATTTATAAGAGGAGACCTCGGCACTAATAAACACACGCACGCTTGACCTACGGTGAACTCTGCTGAGCTGAAACGCTCAAAGTGCACTGGACCCGTTCCCCGTCTTTAACTCGTTACCATTTCACGCGCCGCGCTCTTCCCGCTGGCTCACCTCGTTCTGAGGACCTCGTTCATCTTCTGCTCCAGATCCAGCCTTTTACTCCGCTCTCTTTCCAGCTCCTGCCGCAGGGAGTCCACATTGGTCTCTTCTCGTAACTTTCTCAGCTCCTCCTCTAAAAAACAACAACAACAAAAAAAGATCAAAAAGGATAGAAATTCTGGAGATTAGCTCCAAAAGACAAGAAACCGGCCCCCCAAAGAGGCTTAGACACAATCGGAGTCAAAGTGTAAACTGACGTTCAGCTTGTCGATGTGGAACATTTTCGTTTCCTCATTTAGTTTCACATCATTTAAAAAAAAAAAAAAGGAAGGAGAAAAAAAAAGCAAAAAAAAAAAAAGCGCTTTTGCCTTGAAAGTAGAGTTAACTTAGAGTCACCCTATATCCTCCACCTGTCTTACATACACAACTTCCTGGCCGAAGTGGGCTTGGTTTCAGGTGTCCGGGCTTTCTGAGCCTCGGCTGCAGCATCAGCAGAGTTTCCTCTCACACCATTGTCCCTGGCCAAAGGGACGCATGAATATTGGAGGAGGGAAGAGGCCAATAAAAGCGTGCTTGTGGGCCCAAGCGTCACGGCTTGCAGCCACATATGAGCAAAAAACACACACGTTAAATCCCTCGCACAAGAATAATCCCCCTTTTCTAGCGCTTTATTAAGCGTGGAACCTGAACAAGTTATGAACAGAGCCATGGTGGAGAGGAGAGTGCTTTCTAGAAGCCTGTGCGCCACATTCACCACACGCGCATTACAAGGTTTGAATTTACAGGAATTTGGCAGCTCCTCTCTTTTTCTCAGCCAATCTCACGTCTTCCTTTTGTTCCTCACCAAATCCCTTTAATGCTAATAAAACATTTACTGTCTGCGCCTCCCGCAGCTAAGGCCTCAGCCTGAACCCTGGGAGAGGACAACATTACCACCATTGTTGAACGTAAGAAACACACAAATTGATTTTAAACAGGGCAATATTCTAACCAATAGTGAAAATACTTTCATGTTAACTAATCTTGAATCATACTTTAATTCCACACGGTGCTGCTGAAATTAGCCACCATGTAATGACATTTAGCTAAATCTTTGAATTAACTCTCCTTCCTAGTTTAAAATGACCCTGAAGGAATAAGCTGCTCCACACCCGGACAATTGTTATGTAAATGTTATTTGGAAGCCCGTCTCGCTCTCAGAAAAAAAAAAAAAAACTTGTTCCCTAAAGGCCATCTAATGGCTTCAAATACACGGCATGTGCGTGTTTCTGAGAGCGGAGTCAGAAGTGTGCCACGAAATGAAGGAGAGATGGAAGAGTAGAAGAGACTGACGCAATGATGCTAATCTGACCAGCCAGGATTCGAGCCCAATCCAGTCAACAGGAAGTTTAAACCTCTAGCTTGAAATTTGGTTACTTTGTTCGTACTCACTGGATCATTTAATCGGCACATTAGTGATGGGACTCCTTACAACTCAGAATTCCAATGTTTATGTCTTGTTAATTAATTCCTCAGTGTTTTTAATAAAAGTTTTTTAATGGAACTTACAAATGTGTGTAGCTTATGTTATTATGGTGACAGGATATATTTCAGGAATATTTTTCATCGTTGAAAAGTTTCAGCGTTACCATTATAGGTGAAAATATTTGAAGCCTTTTTATTTACTCTGGTTACCCTTGTCTAAAAATAAAATTTGCTCAAGCTGAAAAATGTAATTCAACAGCAACAGGACTGCAGGTCCATCTAGAGCAGTGGTGTCCAAAGTGCAGCCCAGGGGCCATTTGTGGCCCGCTGAATGATTTTGGGTGGCCCTCAATCACAGCTCAAGAATGGCCTAAATTTGGTTTTGCAAGCTAAGATGGTTGAGGGGATACACTTTTAAAAAGTTGGGTATTTTTCACTAATATGAGGCCTTTCAAATAAAGACACATATTAAAATCTTCTTAAAAGGGAAAATGGCACAACATTGTTTGTTTTATCTTTTATCAGCCATATTTTTGCTTTTAATTTAAGTTAATAGCAAATAAGACCACAAACTTTTTACCAGAAACCAGACTTGGGTGCACCCATTTATTATTACATTTATTATTACTCGACAAAATAAAGCCAGAGTGAGCCCAGTCCTGCTCTTATTGGTGAAAACACACAAAAAAATATATATAAAAAGATGATCGACCCAAATGATTTAGGATACCGTGTTCTGGGCGAACCTCCAAGAGTCTTTTTATGTTTCAAATCTAAAATGATTTACAGGTTTCTTTTCAACAGAAATCCCACTAATTTGCTTGTTTGATTTAGTATGTTTAGTTTATTGTTGAGCAGGTAAAAAGGAATGTTTTTTGGCATTTTGATAAAAAAGGTTTTATTTTAGTGGCCCCTGAGTACTCTCTACGGGCCATTATTGGCCCCCATGGCAAACAGTTTGGACACCCCTGATCTAGAGCAACTGGTCGAATTCGGCCCAGGAATGATTTCTTTGTGAAAATTAATTAAAAAAAAAAAAAAAAAAAAAAAAAAAAACAGAAATCCATCCAAAATACTCCAGGCCAGCTGCATGGCTAAGCAAGTGCTGTTATGTTTTTTATGTACTACCCCCTAGTGGTCACTTATAAGTCAGGTTTCCTTTTTCTCTATAGTAGTCCATAGAGTCAGGATCGTTTTACAGCTGGCACAGGGTCGGCCTTAAGCATCATTAAGCTGACAGCAGAACAAACACGTTCTGGTTAAACAGACCAGACAGTTAACTCTTGTTGCAGAACCGTCTCCATCTAACCCCGCCCCTACAGCACCGCTACACTAAGAAACAGACAGAAAAGGAACAACGGGTTAAACTGAAAAATATTGAACTCAGGTTTCTTTTTCAGATTCACATAAAAGATGAAAACATTTTGAAGTTGCTGAATGTCCAGCCCCCGGAGCTGCTGGCCTTCAGTAACAGTGGCTCCCTAAGTAAAAGTAGTTGTATAGCCCTGATCTAGAGTATCTCTTTCCCGTTCACCTTATTTATGTAACGTAACTCTAATCCTCCCTCTAACATTTAACAGTCATCTTGCTCAGGAATGTGTGTGCGACCTTTACTGTAGAAGAAAGCGGCTGGTCAAAGGTTGAAAAAGGGGGGGGTAAGCAGCTTAATGCTTGCCTGTCGGCTCCACAGCTGAATATAAACCTGGTAAATAACCTTTAAACAGAAGCTGAAAAATCATTGTAGTAGGTGTGGGTATTTTCTGCTAAGAAACCAAGCAAAACAGAGATACTGTATACAAAAAACACATGAAAAAGTTCACCTGGGTTCAAGCTGCAATATAAAACCGTCAAGGACCCCGTGTGCCCACCGCCTTGTTTGCAACATTATATCCCCAACGTCTTTAGCCAGCTCAGTGAAGTCTGGCTTAACTTTCACTTCTGCTGCTGCTGCTGAGGCCATACAGAAGTCCATCCAGGACACCACTGTGGAAATGGGGCATCCAGTGTGTGATACAACCCAGCACAATACAATATGCTATGTGTGTCAGACAAAAAGAGCTAGAGTACCGTCATGTCCCTATTCCAGAGTGGCTCTCTGCATTAGAAAGCATATTAATAATTCTGTCAATATGCCTGCCTGCTCTGCTTCTAAAACAGGGCTGCCTACTACCACGTAAAGTCCTCAGTATCACACGATAGCTTTGGCTAAATGAAGGCCAGCAACTAAACCAGTTATCTTACAGCACAGAATAAGGAGGATTAGCTAAATGTCAAACCCAAGAGATGTCACTTTAAATTACTCTGACCTTCTCCAAAATGGTCTGTTCAAAAAAAAATAAAAAATGTAACTACCTTTAAAAATCAGAAACATTGATTTTAATGGGAGAAAAGGTCTTTTAAAGTTTCCAAAACACTTCTGTTTCTTGTCCTACAGTTTAAAGTCTTTAACTTGATGCCAGACAAAGCTCTGCAGTGACTTGGGCTCTGGAGGACTGACCCTTCCCAACCTGTTGCTGTGCACTGCTGGTCAGCCGACTGAAAGAAGGCTATTGCAGCTGCTTATTTTGTTAGCTGACTAGCATATCGATATTTTTCCTGGCTGGTCGACTAGTCAGTTGTTACTTTCCCATCTGTACTTTCTGTGAGTGCACCACCTGTTCTTTTAGGTACTGGTCTGCACAGAACGAATGAGAAAAATGTTTCCGTCTTATTTATCATTATAGCCTAAACAATGTTTTGTTTTGAAGATTAAACAGTTCCCACACGTCTGAAAACGGATGCGACCCTTGCCCCTAAACTGCCATGATTACGTCGAGTAAAGCTGGGTAAAATTCCAAGCTAGATTAAACGATTACCAAAACCAACACAACACATGGAAGAAATTTAACGCCATATTAAGCCTGCTGCAAAAACTACTGGAACCCCCATTGATCAAAATCCAGGTTCCCATCTCTAACAAGACTAGATAGTAACAAGATATCCCAAGGACAAGAGTTTAAAGCTGGCAAACAGTCAGCCCAATCCTCATCTCATTTCTGCTCATTTATATCTCAGGTGGATAAATAGAAAGTAGCTTAGAGAACCGTTAAGCATGTGCCTACAAATTCTAGAGTCTAAAGCTGTCAAACTTACTGAGGTTGAGGTTACTTTTATGGCTTTTGATCCTGTCCACAGCTCCACTGTAGAGCAGCTCAAAGCTGTCAAAGGTGCAGTCCTCCAACTTGCACATGCCCTTACGTCTCTGTAGCTGACCACTTCCTGGGACGCTTCCGCAGGAACGCGACGGCAGGGTGGCTGCCTTCGCTCTGTCCTGAAATCCAGCCACCGCGTCACGTGTTTTGGAACGCTCTGCTACAAAAACACCTAAAGGTCCCTCCAAACTCCAAGCTACGGTATTGTGCAGTGTATACACGTTGCACCTATAAAAAAGGAGGCAGCAGCTGAGGCCAGGGTCCTGTAGGCAGATTTATCAGTCACAACACAGCAGGCCTGCACACAGGACGATGGTCGGTGGCTGGAGGTGGTTTGCTGGTGGAAACAGAAGAGAGCAGTGGAGGTAGCGAGGGGTGGGGCTTTGCTGTGTCCGGCACACTAAGAGGGCTCGGATTGAGAGATTTCCCAACACGATCATTTATACATGTGAATCTTTCACCACAACTTTGTAAAGATAGAATTTATTATTCTAGCAAAGCACAGTTGTTTATTACAATGTTCCCTCATAGTATAAATACTGTACAAGATAAGATACTGCCTCTTATCTAAGTGCACAAACCTTTTAAGACCTGAAAGGAAAAGTACAGCACCACATTTTCCAAACCGGTCCAGAGACAATGGCTCCTTTCAGTAAAGGATTGGAGAGGGGGGGTGAGGGGGGGGGGGATCAGCTGCTTCACACTGGACTCTCATTGTTCACATTCACAACAATGTTTGCCAAATCACTAGTTGACTTGGACAGAACAAGGTTGGGTTCACGGCCTCCAGCCAATCTGGAGATCACCAGACTGACCAATGAAAAAGCGAGGAGGGGGACGGAACAGAGGGTGTCGCAAACAAAACACTGGTTAGTTAACAGAGACGAGGCGAAAAGCGCTCCGTTCGTTTGCTCTGCCCCAATGTTTCAAATAGTGTCTGGTGCCCACCTCCAGCAGTCGTTTGACGAGAGGCTGCCAGTCCATCACAGGGTAACGCAGACACAGGAGAGACAACAATACACAAACACTCATAGCTGAGGGTGAAGGAAAGACCACTTATGTTTTTGAACTTTTGGAGAAACCCCACGTCAGGTTTCCAACCCAGGATTTTGTTGCTGCGAGGCAACATTGCACCCTTGTGACCCCGAGTCTTTAAAATGCTCATGGTAAATGTTTCCCTGCTGTATAGGTAGATGTTAAACTCACTCAACATTTTAAACATAGAAATTTAAAGGTTTCATATTGGTAACAGAATGATATCCAATGCTTTGTTTCTCACGAGTAATGAATCAGCCAGAGGAAATAAAATCTGGGCCCATCTAGACCAGGGATTACCAACCTTTACAAGTCGAGACCTACTTCCTTGGTACTGTGTCACACGAAAGGCTACCTGTACTGACCTTTGAACTAGAAGAGTCCAAGCTTACTGTAACTTTAATATAAACAAGTTTTTAATGCATTTATCATTTTAAATCTATGTACATACAAGTATGATTAAAAAGCAAGAGCAACTAAACAAAATACAATTTCAGATGCAGCTCACTGGAGAGTTATGAAAGTTTTAAACAGGCTTGAGGGCACCACATGTGGTCCTTGGGGGCTACCAGGTACCCACAGGCACCATGCTTATTTCCTTCCTTGGGCGACAGATCAAATTTTACTTTTATAGCCTAATGCATGCAGAGGAAGCCGTTTCTATGCTGTTATATACTTAAAGTCAACTCACTAGTATTCCTCAGGCCTATTTGTCCTATGCAGGCCAGAAGCAGAATCATTACTGGAGCTATTTTTTACAAAAGGTGGTAACTGATCACAAAAATGACAGGTGGACACCTGGTCAGCGAACAACACTTGGTGACATAATGGTGTGAGAAAAAAAACGCAAATAGTGAACACTGTTTAAACATAAATGAAATGCTTCAAAAAGACCCTGTGAATTCTAATAGAGCATTTCTTCAGCAATTGTTGTTGAACCTCAAAAACCCTGACAGATGCACCTTTAATGCTCTTCCAAGTATTTCCAATTTATTTTCAGTAACCTAGTTTGAGCTCGGGCTAAATAATAATAATAATAATAAAAATGAATATCTTCTGTTCTTTAATCGCATCTAAAACTCCTCTGCCTCTCACTGGCTTCCTCCCACTCAGTCACAGCTATCCCTGAATGACCTAGATTTCGCTGGCTTTCACAATCTTTCCCTCCAGTTTACGACAGCTTCTCCATCAACTTCTCGTTTGCCCCACTGTCTCGGAAAGAGCAGAAAAACTCCTCCACCCGCTGAGTTGGGAAGGTCAGGATGTACAGTTGGTATGGCCAAGATTCCCCATCAGTGCCAGAGCAGAAACAGGAGGATATTATAAATAATCTAGATAAACAAAAACCTAATGCGGTGTCAGCAGGCAGGATATAATCGGCTTGTTTGCGGACAATAATCAAATCACACATTTCATAAACAGGTGTCTGGTAGAGGCTGCAGCTTCCTCTGCGGAAATGGGAACCAACAGTAAAGAGGAAACGAGTGATTTGCATTCTGTTTTTCAACCAACGCTACGTACATTCATGCATAATTCAGCGTTAACAGGCACTTTCACAGGACAAAAACTCTTTCTAAATGAAAGAATGGATCACTATTCTACACTTTTGTTATCTGCTTGGACAGTGTGACGTAATCCAAGTCCTGCATGACGTTTGAAATCGCAGGGTGTCAGGCTTTAGAGATTGGTTTTAGGAGGATGACTACGCAAACTTTCCAGATTTGGATCTAAGAGTCATGCTGAAAAGTATTCCTTTCTTTCCGCTTCAAAGTTCAGCTACACAGCTGCATGTTACAGCTTAAACAATATGCAACAACTTATCGTAAACCACCTTCTGACTCAGAAGGCTTATTGTAGATAAATATAGGCGGGCACTGTTGCATCAACAAGGGTCTACATATTCCTGAGCATTTCTTTGTAAGGCTCCAGACCACAGCAGAAAAATAACAAGCAGTATTGAAGAACAGTGCATTTTCCTCATTAGTTGCCAGGCCTTCACTCAACTTCAAACACATAATTTACTCGGAGCGGTATCGATTTCTTCCGCAACACTTCTATAAATTTGTAATGTGGAAGGCTCCCTGGTCCCACAGTAGCTGGCCGATATTCAGTGTGTCGTGTTTACATGCTTACCGGATTTTAAACAAGCATCCTTTTGAAATACAAGCCAAAGAAAGGAGCGGTAAGAGCTACTGTACTTTTAACATCGTGTCTACATAAAAATGGCATATATTCCTCTACTGTGACTTAGCTGTATAAACAGAACTATGAAATCTGAGATAACACAGAGGCCCTTTACAAAATGTTGCTTATGCAGATCAACCACTCTTTAGAGGCCTCCTTCTGTAGTAAAGGTCTAGAAATCCCCCACCACGGTTGGAAGTTAATCTAGAATAACGCTACTTGATGTACGGACACGATACATCCTTACAGCTGGTGTGGTTTAGTACTAAATAGCACCAGAGAGAAAGCACTGCATTACAGAGCTAATTCATCTCCGCTTCCATTAGCCCCCGCTTGTGCTGCTGCAGAGCAGCTCCTGTTTGGTGTGCATCATGTCGGAGTGTGTTCCCCTGGCCAGTTTCAAGTAGGGCAGCGGCTAGGACACCGTATCGATCAGCTAGACGCTGCCGAGTTTAAAGCCTCGCCTGCTGCCTCGCGCTGACCTTCAATACATGACCAAACCCGGGAAACGCGTGCATCGTTTTCAGACATCAAAAAAAAGGTACAAAAAACTAACTAACGGAGAGGACCCGTCTACTGTAAAGTCAAATATGACTAAATGCATGCAAGATTTATGCATCCATCAGCTAAGCTTTATTAAATTTAGAAAACAGCAGTTCCAGCCTTGATTAAAATGCACAGGCAAAGAGACGTCTAAGAAGAGGAAAGAGAGGAACCGCTGTTAAAACAGGGCACCGAGGGAAGCTATAAAAGCAGAGCACATTAAGCCTGCTAATATAATGACATAAGGTGATCTCCACTGGCACCACCCTCTGACATCCCACCACCAGCAGGAGGATCAGTTCATTTCTACTCTATAACATGGAGACATTTGCTCACAGGGAATCCATATCTAACCTGCTGAATTAATTTAACGCTAAAATGCAACAGTAATCCAATAGGTTTTTGTTTTTTTCTGCAACTAACGTGGAGGCAACTCACTAATTATCAGCAGAGATCAAGCTTGACACCTTTTATTCTTAATGAAGACACTCACAATTAGTAACAGGGCTTAAAAGTTGGAGTCAGAATCAAATGATTTGTTTTCTGGATGATGTCCAAACACTGTTGGAAAAATACGCTCTACATCCTAACAACACCCTTTAATTGAAGTTGGTATTGAGTGCTAAAACATTTAAACCATTTAAAAAGGTGCATAGCCATGTTAGTTGACTTTTTTTTTTTTTTATCCATACATCAGTAAGTCACTCTGGTTGCACACAAAGTTTTTATGAAAGATTATTACATCCTGGTGGTGTATAAGTTATTATTTTTCCATTTTATGCTTTGCTTTTGCTCAATTTGTTAGTAAATAAAGCCTGTTTATTTAAAATAAAAACGGAAGTACAACATTGCACATGCGCAGCAGGGGTTAAAACAAGGAAGTGGCTAACGGCTATTAGCATCTCCCAGTGAAACAATGCAGAATGGTCCAAGACCCTGTTCGGGGGGGAATGCATAAAAAAAAATTTGATTCCAAGAGGGAAAACACTGGAATTTCACTGGGAATACAGTATGAACACTGGTGTTCACTGAAGCGGACGCTAAACCTGCTGAGGCTCAGATGTGACCGCAGACTTGATTGACGTGAGGAAATGTTCTGATAGGAGGCTGTTGAAGTTGCTGTTAGATCGTTTTATTCAATTAATAAGGGTTGGTTTTTGATCATGCTGAGCTGCCGCTTTGCTGGGAGGCATTGCAGAGGGTCAGGCTCGGTCCGACATTATTTACAACTGATTTATTAATTAAGCAAACCGGCATTATGATAGTTCTGCGATACTGCCGCTAGATGGAGCCACGTCTGTTTATATCTACTCATTGCACCCGGTCCTGGGTTCTATTTGGCCTCAAAAAGAACCATCAAAACAGGATGGACGCTTGGTGTATATAACCTTATTTTCTGATGATCAAACGGTTTTTGGTATGCGTATAGCATATAAAGTGGCTATATTCCTTTAAATGCTGGCCATTAACAGCAGTTTTGAATACCAGCTGATGAAAACATGCTTTAGCACCATCTTAACTAAAGCAAACTGACTTCCTGCAGCTACACTGGTTCAGATCTTTGTTACCCTGCAGTACTCTGCAGAGGCATCGAGGCCAAAGCCTCTACATGCACTCATATCTACAGCCATGGACTTTCCATTAATTTATTAATTCATGTTGATCACATGACGAAACTGGATTACTGTAACAGATGGCAAGTCGTTACGGTAGAAGCTAAATGCAGGCTATAGCTAGCACCATTTCCTCCATCAGTTAAAGGGATCAGGGGACGAATAATATATTAATCAACTATTCTATTTTTGTTAAATGAAAGAACTGCACTATAAAATAAGAATTTATTAAAGACCTACTTGCAAATTATTTGTGGTAAACATTGTCACTTAAATGTGGCAGAATAAATAGTGAGTGAGTGTTTAGATGCTGTCTTTGCTGAGATACATCAAACGAGCAGAGGGCGTTTGAATGGACCAGCTTTTAACATTTAGATCAGAAAGTACTGGTGAAAAGAAGATTAAATATGAAACTGAAACATAAGAGAGGAAGATTGAAAAAAAAAAAAAAAAGAAGCAACTGTAACAACGAAAGCTGTCAGAAGTCATGTGACGTGTTCAGGCAGCGTTTCTTTAAATAATATTCACAAATCAACTAGTTTAGTGTCATTGAACTAAAAGCAGACATTCAAGTACAGCTCCACAGGCTGAGAAGGAAAGTCCTTCTTGTGAAGACAAGAGACAATATAATTATTTGTTTTGCTACAGAGTTACATTTTTATTTTAGGCAACACAAACATCTGTGTAAAAGAATACACCCACATTCAGCTCACTCTTAAAATGGGAAGACTTAAGAATTAAAGGATGGCGCAAATGTTTCTTAAAAAAAATTAATTTCTACATTTTCCATATTGTTCCTTTTTCAAAAAGGAACAATATGAACTAGAGCTGCTGATCAGGTAAAAAAGAAAAAATGTTTTTCTGTACTCAAGGATCAGGGTCCTCACCAGTATTTTTTTCAGCGTAACGGTGGAGGGTCCAATTTTATCACCACTTCGACAACTTTCAGCGCAACGGTCAATTACGCTGAAATGTGCTGGTGAGAACCCTGAGGACTTCGATAATTACTCGTTTTCAAACTAACAACCAATTCTAAGGTAACCTCTGTTTCAACAGAATCTGAAAAAGAATTCAAAAGATGAAAAAAAAAAACATCCACTAATAAGATTTTTCAAAATTGCCATAAATTAAATTAAATTAACCAATTACAAGTGTTAAGGGCCATTATGGAGATAAACCAGCAACATATTGATGAACAGAACTCTAAAGGGGTTTGTAAATATGGGGGAAAATGGGGGAAAATATGTACAAACATAAAATCATCCAGATCAAGTGTTCCTTACAGGAAGCTTTCTGTGACGTGATGGTGGGCCCCAAGTACTACTGACAGACAACAAGTATTTATGTCAGGTTTCCCGCTGCATCATAGGCCTGACAGGCTGCCAGGCTTTACTCGGTCAGTAAAGCTCCTGTATCTGCAACAGTGTCATATCAAACCTCACGGACAACATAAGCTAAGCTAGCCGTCATTAGCTTGGCACACACTGACAACCAAGTGACCGGGTACTGTTGGTCTCAGCTCCCCCTTTGAGCTGCACAGTGCTGCATCACAAAAGGATTTAGCAACCTTAAGTTGGTGTCACGAGTCAGAAAACAATGAATTTCAGTTGTGGTGGAGCTGTCCTTTGCCAAGTTAGATACAACAGCATGCATTTAGGTTCAGTCTGACACAAACGACCAGGTACATCAGGAGCATCATTTGAAATCGAAAATTCATTTCAAAAAGTAAAAGGGCTTGTTTTATGAGTTTATAGAACATTTCTGGACATCCAGAACTCAATAAAACTGAGGAACTTACCAAACTGAATAGCACAATAAAGTGACAATTATATTTTGACTCCACACAGTACAACATCTCGTTTTTAGCCCGATTTTAGCCCCGACATCTCCTTTGCAAGAGGCGCAGATTATTGCTGCGTCTCTTAAAATAATCTTAAATAATCTTAAGAGAATATTTTGGGGATAGTCAACATGTTGAATATTGTCTTGCCCCGATATCCTACCGTGTGGTGTTTTCCAAAGACAAACGAGCACAGAGCCTGATGAATGTGGCATGAAGCCAATTAAAAGCAAGGTGAGGGATTCCCTGGGGATTTCTTATCGTTACGTGTGCTGTCTCTCAGGCTTTGGAAATCGTCCGACTATTTTAAAATGCTGCCATGTGAATCAGCCTTTACACGTGCTCCACAAAAGCTATAAACAAACATTAGTATTTGCTAAAAGGAAGGTTTTGTTCCACCAACTTAATCTCTTTAGCTGACACTAATGACAAATCGTATAGAAGTACATAGGTCTGTGTTGATTTGCTGACGTACGTCGTCTATGGAGCAAAGCTTAGCTGTGGTTGCAACCACACGCACCGAGCACTACGCCACTGTTTATTCTTTCACTTCAACTTCATAACAGAGCAGACAAAAGTAGAAATAGACATGAAATAGAGAACAAGGCCACAGGGCTGAAAGGATTGGACTCCATTAGGTGGTAAGGCCGATTACATCATCCAGTGATAGAATAGGAGGAGGAGAGGCGTGAGAGAAACAAGAAAATAAGAGAGGGATGGAGAAGATGGAGTCCAGATAGGCAACCCCACCTCTGCTCAAGTTTATGTAGCTTTCTTTTAATCCAGCTCGAATCATTTTCTGAGTGAAAAACAGATCGCAGAGTAGTGTTTTGGTTCCGGTCATGCTGTTTCTTTCAAATGTCTGATGAGACGGAAATGAAAGCATTGTGGAACTGAAAGAGCGTCTGGATGAATGAAGATAAAAGGCAAGGGGAGGTTGAAGGTTTTATTTAATGGAAGAGAGAGTTCAAGGGAGAAAAAAAAAAAAGAATTAAAAATCAGGAAGCGTGAAGAGAGCTCATATAGCCAGCATCCTGACAGTGCAACAATGAAGTTGGACCTTTTAGCTTCATAAGAGGCTTTATGAGAGAGGACATGGCCTGAGGTACTCCCCGTCACACACACACACACACACACTCCCTCTGCATCTCCCCCTCTCTCTATTAGATGTACAGATACAAAGGGAAAGAGTGTGTATGTGGGCGGGGACAGTTCACAGTCCATTACACACCACAGAACAACCCGTACCCCTTACTGGACAACAGAACTGTAACACAGTAAGCATCGTGCAGACTTGTTCTGAACGGAGGAATGATGTAACGCCGATTCCCTTCGTTATTCTGGTCAAAAGGTCCTCGCTGAATGTTAGCTACACAAGCTGGAAATCTGATTTCAATTGCAAAGATGAAATAAGCACCGTTAGCTCTGATTACTTGACTTTAGAACAGTCCCGTTTCACTGGCTTTATAACAGGAGGACATTTTTGCCGACGTCACAGAGCTGGTCTGTTGTCAGCTGCTGTCCTGGATGCAAATCTTCTGCAGTCAAAGTGAAACTAAAAATAGCCTGGCAGCAACACAGTAATTATGCAAAGTCAACCCCAAACTAAAAATTCTGAATGGAAAAAAAAAATAAAAAATTATCGGACCGCTTAAATATGGTTTGAAATGTAGGACAATACAAAAATCTACAAGCTGAATTCTGAATCGCATCAGAAAATCTGATCATGCCATAATTCATAATGCTTTTAGGGTGTTTTTAGGGTGTGACTAGACAGAAAACTGAACAGCTACCACAGAGAACTTGAAGCCTTTAAAATGTATCGTTAATGGCATCATGGCAGGCAGCATCTCAGGCCACATAAAGCTGACCATTTCTTTAACAAATAAAACTTTGGAGCGGAACAAGGACTTTCAACATGTTGGGCTAGAAACTGAAGGTTTTCCCTGGAAAGGGAGACGGCTCATCCACGTAGGAAAGTCACACTGTGGACCCGTCAACATGGACATTTTTAAGGCAGCTGTGAACCTCGAAATCATTCCAGTCCTGATTTGCCCATTTCAATTTTGACTCATAATGGGAGATATGCAATATAAAGTGCTGCCCCACTGAGGACCATAATCAAACAGTAAAAGATGCTATTACAAAAGTATCCCTACTTATTCAACAAAGCATAGCACCCTACACATTAGCTGATGTTTATTAAAGTCAATAAAAGAGCACATCTGCATCCAAGAACCCAAAACGGTAGCAGTTCTAAGCTGGGATGCATTTTTTTTGGCCCATCGATGGGAGTCATATCTCAAACAAAACAAATATTTTGTTCAGGTAAACAAACCAAAACCTAACCCTGTAGACACTTCATCAACATCCTTTTTGTATGCTTTTAGTTACAAGACAGAAAAATGTACAAATTAAACGTGTGGGAGTCACACAGTGCGTTTCTGCTTGGACAATGGGATGTAGCCTGGTGAGCTAGCATCAGCTCAGCGGCTGCCTGCCTCCAGGTTGCTGTCATTTCAAGGTTGCTGCCACATACCCACCAGAACAGGATGTCAGAGTCCAACATCAGATTACACCGCTACGGAAGCTCATTTAACATCTTGAGCTCATTTAGCACATCGCAGGTCTGACTAGAAAGCTGGGACTGATAGCAACCGCTACAGAAAGCTGTGACATCAAGTCCTGCTTGTTTAACTTTTTCAAACAAGAAGTGTGAACAATGTGACTGTCGAACCGCAGCGAACAATGATTTCACAAGATGTTTCCACTTTAAAGCTGACAGAAAACGCTCGTCTGGCTGACGCTGACAAACGGCTTAAGCGCGTGTTCGCTGTCACGCTGCAACACGGCTTCGCCTTTTGAGAAATTGAGGAATCGGACCTCTGGAGCAGAGATTCTCATGCAAATGGAGCTGGCTTCCTGCTACGGTTTGCATAAGGCACCTGTGCAGTCCTGCGTTTCGAGCAGCAGAAACCACAGGTTCGCGCGCACAAAGCCAAAAATCACAGAGAAGCGTGCCGCGCGGTTGCGTATACTCACGTAGGAAATGTTTTTCCAATAAGGCGATTTCCAAGTGACCTTTGACTTCGCTGAGGCGCTCTGACTCCGACCTCTGGAAATCCTGAACGACGGCTGCCATCGTGGGAGACCCCGAACCAGCCTACACACACACAGAGCACAAATGGGTTAATAAAACCTAAAAAAATACACGTTTAAATCCTCCCAATAGGTCCACTAAGTTCCAAATGAGCCATTCAGGGAAAGCCTACATGAGCTGACACACACACACACACACACACACGCAGGGATCAGATCAGCAGGAGCCATGACTCACACCAGTGTTTCCTCTCCAGGTTCAGGACCAGCAGGAGCGACCGAGAGGACGAGGAGAAACCCCCCCCCCCCTTTCCCTGACGACGGCGCCGATGACTCAAACGCCACAGACCGCTCTCAACCCGGGCTAACGAGCAAACTAGCAGCGAGGCGGAAGCGGCCGACGGCAGAGAAACGGGAGGCGACGTGATGCGGGGAGCAGAGGGATGACTGTGCTAGTGCGGGATGAGCACTGCAGGTTCAGCATCGCTGCTCGAATACAGCGAGGGTCCTTTAAGACTTCTGCCAAACACACACACACATGCGCGCGCACACAAACGCACGCTCGTGCTGCAGCAGCAGCTTACTGCCGACTGCAGCCGGTGCCGCTTGTGCCTTTTCCCGCTTAGACACGCCGCAATGTCTCAAGCTGAAGCGCCCTCTCCAAAAAAAAATAGAAATAAAATTAGACACAGAAGGCGAGAGGCAGCAAAGGAAAACTGACAGCGACCTGAAAATAAAACGTGCCAGGAAGCCAACAAGAAAGACGGCTCGTGGGACGTGAGCTTAAGGGGGGGGGTGGGGTGCCCTTGAATAAGGGAGCGTTTGGGCGAAATCAAACGGTAACGTCTTTGGCAAGAGGCTGGGGGAGAATGAGGGGGGAAACATGGAGGAGGAAGAGGTGGAGGCAGCAGAGGGGAGTGGGAGTGATGCTTTGCTGCATTATCAGTATTCAGCTACGGCTTTCTGCGGCTGGGTTGTAGCCGGCCTCTGTGTCATGACGACGACGTCCACAGGTGGTAAACAACACACCTGCAGGATGTTAGATGCCATCAGCACGCCCTGGGTCGCACAGCAGGGCGCACGCTAACGCCCCCCCCCCCCCCAACCATTACTGGCTTGAATTGACCTCAATCTGCTCTTCCTCTTTAATGAGAGGCTGGAATTAGCTACAGAGGCTGCGCCCCGACACAAGACCGTCATCTGCTCCACGCTGTGACATTACGGCACATCTATACATGTATGCAGACGGGATCTATTCACAGATAAATATGAAGACTTCTAGTCCTCTTGGGACTACTACTTAAAAACATGAAAATTAACTGGGACAAAACTGAAGGTCCTTTGTGCTGTTTTTTTGGCATACAGAAAGTACATTCAAAGACTGCAAGGCGTAGCATGTATGGTTTTAAAACTTTTTCCCAAATAATAATCCAAAATGATAGCATGTATTTTTTTTCCCAGCCCACTTTAATCCAACATTTAATCAAATTTTGGATTTAATCTCAAAAAGACGTTCGGAGATTCTGTCCATCCAGTCTGGCGGACCTTAAGGTGCTTGAAAGCTCCTTACAGAAAATCAGAGTTTCTGCTTAGAATGTAACTAAAATATGAAATAGTTCCAACTTTATTATATAGTAGGAATAACTAAATCTAGCCATGTCTTATTGTGTATTTTTTATTATTCGTCTTAATTATTTTGTTCACTATGTGCATCCATAAACTAAAGTGCATGCACGCTAAATAACATTCATCCATTTCTCATGACTATGTAGTCATTAAAATAACCACCAATGGAGGCCTGGGCTCTAAATCATGGGATAACAAAATGTAGTCACCGTTGCTACTTTTAAAGCCAGAAAAATCTTTTAAAAAATGTTCAGCGGTCCAGATCATTCTAACAAACATTTGCTGTGGAAGCGGAAGAAGCAGCCAGGAATTCAGGACATTCTGAGGTTTCTCTCGTTTCCTCTTGGTCCCGTCTCTGACAGGATGAGAGTGGGAGTGAGATGCGTCGAGAACCAGGTTTAATCCACTTCAGGTCATCGCCGAGCTAGCCGGGTCTTCAGGGAGAGTCCTGTTTACGCTGAGAACAGCTCTCCCAGCATCCACAGACTGCTACACATGTTGGCCAGCAGATCTTCCACACACTCATTCACAGATATCAACCAAGATGATCACATACCCCAAAACGTCCAAATAGAGGAACGTGCTACTTGATCCTGTGGCAGCCTTAAAGAATAAGAACCCATATTCTGTTACCCGGGAGAATGCCCTCTCGGACCTTGCATGCTTTTTCCACACCCTTCCATATTAGCTCCATCCATCTTCCCAGGGTGGGTTATCTGCCAAAGAAAATCCACCATATGGCCTGCAGGTGCCATCTGAACTGAGCACCTAAACATGTTTGCTGCTTAAATTACTACACATTTCTGACTTCTGTTTACATCTGTAAAGCGTCGTGACAGATTTCTCCCACCTGAGCTATGGATCTCTGTAGCTCCTCCGGAGTCAGCGCTCTAATGTGGCCCTAACCCTGTCAGTCAGTTTAGGCTACTGGTATCGTCTGTGTTGGTTATTTAGTGCTTAGGTAACATCTGAAAGCATTTTTCTTCCACTTCCCAACTATATAGCACACTGTAACCTCAAAAAAGCAACAAGTTTGACTGTTTTGTTCCTTAATTAGCCAGTATAATTCCTCTAATCAGGCCTAATGTGTTGGTTTTAAGATGATTAAAGCCACAGCAGTTTATCCATCAGAAGAAGCAGGTGAGCTTGCATGCCCTGAGTGAACATCTGCCTATTTAATATGGATGACACAAGCAAGTTTGTCAGAAAATATCAGGAGGTGCATTCTGCAGCCGGAGTTACGAGCTTTGCTCTTTCCACCACACGAGGTGACAAAGATTTGATCCTGCAAGGCTGGAGAAACCCCATGGGCTCCAGAGGAAACCTACGGGAGTTGCCTGTTAGATGCTGCTTCGCCGTACCATAGGCAGCATCTTTTCACACAGCGCCACGCACGCCACATGTGTGCAAGTGTGCGTCTCCCAGCAGAGTTGAGAGCTGGCCTCGTCTATTTTGGGGGTTTGGCGCGTGACTCATCGCCGCTCTGATGTGGCCAACGTCTTCCTGGTGGGCTGGTGCTCACAAAGGCAAATATTTCTGCACATGTAGACATGCAAGCGCTGGCTGACACACTCAGGAGGGAGTATGGAAATATAGAGCAAAGTGGAAGGAAAATGAGACAATTTCTCCCAAGTTTTTAACAAATTACCAATTTGAAAACCGTGACTCGTCTGTATTTATCCTCCTTTAGTACGCCAACTGCCTTAAAAGGTCACCTAATTATTAAACCGAGTACACCCGTCTGTAACTTCATCAAAGGTAACACCACGCAGCCCCCTGAGCACGTTACCAACGTGAAAGAATGGTGATGGCAGCATCATGCTGCGGGGATGGCAGAACCACAAAGGGTCATAAAAGTTAAGAGTTCATCTTAACTATGCAAAATAAAAAAATAAAAAATGAATTTTGCACATATTTTTAAATCTATATAACTGCAGGTGTGCTTAAACAAAAAGGGAAATGGAATAAAATCAAATCTAAATGCACTGAAGGACTGGACTTACACACCCCTGTTCTACAACATAGTGACTCAGGGGGGCTTCATTTAAATTCAGGTCAGACTCGCATATTTGTAGCTTTTATTAATGTTGCACTACATCATATCACACAAGAATCAACGGAAGTTTCTGCTATGAGCTAGGCGAATAGAAAAAAAAAACGGGGTGTGAACACTTTTGCAAGGCACTGTATGCACAAGCAGTGCGGACAGACGCGCCTCAGGGTCTCAGATTTAGGGGGGACCCCCTTCAGTTAATCCTGAAGCTGTCTCCAGACGCGATGCAGAAAAAGCCTCGGTTAACGAAGACTCCCTGGCCACTGCGCCTTCCCAAGCCTGATTGAAAAGGAAAATGAAAGGATGATGCAGATAAAGCTTGGCCTCCAGTCAGGAAGTGATTAAAAGCAAGTGGCCGACGGAGGACTTTCAATTTTGACATCTTTCCATCTGTGCAAGGGCACAATGACGACAACGGTGGTAATTTTAGTCGCCGGCGGGGACAATTTCTTCCTCCCACCTAGAGGCCAGGAGAGAGGACACCCGGGAGTTTAATCCGCTGACGTCAAATTCAACTCTCCTTGCCTCCTCCATCCTTTTTCAGCTTTCCTGCTCTCTAATATCTCCTCATCTCTCTGCCGCTCCTATTTCCTGCGCCCATCACCAGCAGATTGCCATCTCGGCGTCATGTCCACCATCAGTCCTGACCGCAATCATCTCCCTTTTTTTTTTCCACTTGAACCATGAGAAGACCTCTCTATCATCCTTGTTTGCTTCCCCTGTTGGTCCTTTATCTCAAAAACAACATCAGTGGGGTCGAAAGAGCACGTTTATTTTGTTCCTTTGATTTGAGCGGGGAGGAAATGCTTCATAATGCAGGATGAGAGCTTTTCTCCCACGGGTTCAAATAAAAATAAAAGCTGCGTTTACTTTCCCTGCTGCCAGTTAAACACAGAAACGTGACCAACAGTGTGTCGCGTACAGATGAGGAAAAGGGACTGAGGATAAAGGAGGACAGGAACACGGCAGTCACGCAGCTCAGAACGGGGGCGAGCACTCACAGGGTCCCGCGGGGCGTCCTCGGTGTCTCGCGGGGCCGCCCGGGGCTTCGGCTGCACCTCGTCGTTACATTCGTTGTCGGACGGCGGCGGCGACTCGCCGAGATCCGGGAAGTCGTCTCTCGTCCTGGGGCCTCGGAAGCGGATCTTGTCCAGGCGCTTTAGCATGGTCAACACCGCGCACCTGGGCTTTACCTTAACATGGCGGACGGCAACCCTGTAGCGCGCACAAAAAAAAAACACAAAAACATCACATCTGTTATTGCTGGGGACACCGAACCGATCAACACTCTACCCCCATGAACAGCTAGGAGCGACTGAGTCAATCAGCTGATAAGGCACTGCTGGGTCTATATGCAGTGTTAGAATTATTTCATTCAGCAATTCTCTGACTCTACTGTGACAGTTTTGGTGCTTCCGTTTTTAGGCAACACCATTTGAAATGTATTTACTGCATTACCATTGAATGGTATAGAAGCAAAAAAAAAAAAAAAAAAAAAAAAAAAAAAAAAAACAGCATATTGATCAATTACCAAACAAAAAGAAAAGAAAAAAAAGCGCAGCCCTGGCCATTTTATGCTGTTGCTTAATTACCTATTTTTATATAAAGAACACAAGCATTGAATTTAAACTCAACCCTTTATTTAACCAACTTTTTACCAAACTGCAAGGTTTAAAAAAAAACTCCCTGAACTCTGAAGGGGGCGGAGCTCGGTGACGGACTGTGATTGGCTGGGAGGATGTGGTGACTGGGGCCTAGACCTTACATGATAGGCTAAAATGCAACTTTCGAACTTTTTATTTACACCAGGGGTGTCAAACATACGGCCCGTGGGCCGGATCCGGCCCACCGAACAATTTAGTCCGGCCCTGTGGCTAAATGCATTATCATTATAAAAAAAAAAAAAAAATTATATATATATATATATATATATATATATATATATATATATATATATATATATATATATATATATATATATATATATATATATATATATATATATATATATATATATATATATAATTTCTTAATTTTTATTTGTTTGATGTATTTTGTCATGCAGGACAGTGTTTTTAAGTTCCAAAAAATGTGAATAAATGTTTTTCAACATTGTATATTCACCGTGATCAGTTCTTATGCATAATGCACAAGTAAATGTTTAACTGAGTAAAGGTATTGTTGAAACTGCACATACTTTTCTTAAAAACGCTGAGGTTATTCACAATATATTGTATAAAAGTGAAATTAACTTAATATAAAAATCAACAAGTCCACATTTATTAGTTCTATTTAATCTTGCAATGAGTTAACTCGTGTGGCCCTCTTGAGATCAGATTAAGCTGCATGCGGCCCCTAAACCAAAATGAGTTTGACACCCCTGACATCACGGACACAGACAATTGTGTTTTATTGGGATTTTATCTGATGGATGGGAACAGCAGTGCATCATTCATACGTGGAAAGTAAAGATACATGGTTTGACATGCGCATGTACTCTACACCCCTCACTCTGATGGGCCCAAATAAAATCCAGCATGTCTAAATCAACATGTAATAAGTAAAAGTCATCTTAACTGGTGGAAAACCACGGTGCCACAGCACTCTGAACCAGGGGTGTGCCGCAGCTCAGAGAGTGAGAAAAACAAAATAAAACAAATAAAACACATTTTAAAGTTGGATATTAACACCCTTGCAGGGCACTTCAATTATTGCTTGCAGTCCTGCTGATGGCATCAGTTCACGCAGCGTGACTCGCCAACCACCAGAAGCCCTTTAAAGCCTTCCACATTTCCTACAAAGGTCCAACAGGGTGACGTAGTGAATGCTGCGGCCTTTCGTGCCCTTTGGGTTTTAACCTCGTCCCTGCGGGGCTGGCATCCCACTTCAGCCCAGACGGAAAGATAAGGCGATTACGGCTCGGCTCTCTTCTGACCTCGTATTGATTTAGTTACCAAAACTAAAGCTGCGTCGGTGTCCGTGAATCCTCCGGGTGATGACAGAGGCCTGTTTCAGTCGTCACACCGGGACTGGGTGCAGCGTACTTTTCCCCAAGACAGTTCAGAGCGGGACGCCGTCCGTAACACAAGTGTGCTTTGGTTTGGTAAATGGGGCAATGTAATGACGCACGTCTGATTAAAATCGACAGAAGCACAGCGGAATCCACAGCTGTTCCCTCACCGTCTTCATTTAAAAGTCGAGCTGAAAAGAGAAGTAGGGGAAAACGTCGCGGAGCTCAGAGAGAGCATCCCAAGGTGTCTTCTAGAGGAGGTCGTTCCCAAATTAGCCGACATATGACGCTTTCCCAGATATAAGCAGGGCCGTCCTGAGCTTCCTGCTGGGACCTGTCAATTGGTGAAGGGTCAGGACTGGCTCTGCAAAATCAGCGCTGCAAAAACAGAACTAAAAATAAGTAATATTTTCTTAAAATTAGTGTATTTGTCCTTCATTTGAACAGGAAAAATAAGATGATACGCCAATGGAATGTGATCATTTCACTTAAAATAGGAACAACTCATCTCTATCATCTTATTTCAGGTGCAGGATATCTAAACATTATCTAAATATCTAATAGGGGTAAAAAAAAAATACTCATTCCATTGGCAGATAATCTTTACCTGCTCAAATCAAGCACAAATACACTAACTTTAAGAACACTTTACTTATTTTTAGATCGGTTTTTGCAGTGAGAACGTAAGTTCTAGAGTGAGAACGCACTACCTCCAAAAACAGAGGCCCGGGATCACAACCTGGCTTTTTTGTTGCCAAATGAGGATAATCCTGTTAAAAAGACACAAACCTTTTTCTACTGAAACGATGCTCAAAAGGAGTCAAGGACTCATTCAGACGAGCAATTTTTGAATAAGGTAGGGATGCACGATATATCGTCGTTAACATCGGTATCAGTCCGATAAGTAGAACTGGGCCGATGTTATAAAGCCGGTGTCTATTTTCATCTCGTTGCCCTTTGTGGCTGTGTTTCAGGAAGGAGGGGGGGTCATGTGGCAGTGATGCCTCACAGCCAGGATTGTGGAGTTTTTAAATGAAGATGATGATTTAAAAAGAAAAACAGTAAGTCTAGACTGTAGATAATATCGATATCGGCCCAAATTTTCCTATCGGTGCATTCCTAGAATAAAGCTTTTATTTTTACCAACTATGGCAGTGAAACACGTAGTGTTAAGACGAGAAGGAAAACAGGAAGTGATGACACTGCAGCACTTTTAGCATTCTTTGCGTGTACACGCGTTTCCACGAACACGCTAAGGCAGCTGTGCCAAAGGAATCAACAGGAACTGGATGTGCGCCAACGGCCATCGCCTCCATCACTGCTTCTTTCCATCGTTTTTTAACTCCCACTCTGATTAATCTCCCACTTCTACAACCCTGGTCCAGCGCCACTTATAGCCCTTCTGACCAAAAGTAGTACTACAACGATTAATCCACCGAGACGTCCCCGTTTTGGATTCTGGATTTAGCCAAATCAGATATTTAGATCATTTTAAAAACATTAAAGTCTAAACTACAGAATTCATTCGATTAATACAAAAAGATGAAACAGGATATGGTGCATTTCTACACCGGAATCATCCCTCTGACTATTTGCATAGCAGTGATCAAACATATAAGGGCCTTAAACCAGCGCAACCTCCTCTGCGCCACCATGTTTCACCCTGGGGATTATGCTCAGTGATGCGCACTATTAGTTACAGTAAATTAAACGCAGATGGAGCATTTTATTTTGGTGTATTAGTATAATAGAAGGACGCCACACCTGTGAGATTGGTGGATCACTCTGGGGACCATGTGTCCAACGTTTCACTTCACCGTGTTCTCATACTGGGACCAGAGTCTGGGAGTTAGTGCTCCTGTCTTTTATCAGCGTGTGATACCAGGGGGGGTAAAGGGATGCCTGCATGGAACATTTAGCAGGACGTGATATTTTAAAGGGCTGGGTGTTCCAGGTCTGTGTATAAGCAGCATTATTTAGAGAGACGGCAACTGACGCTGAAGCTCGTGGAGAGAGGCGGAGACGCTGTGTGACGGTGAAGGAGGTAAAGAGTAGGGGAGATGCGACGATTTCTTCACAAATATTACGTTTCCGTCCACCGCCCACGCGTGCCTGAACCCACGGATGCGACTGGCGGGTTCGTGTTTCCTTCCTCACGGGGGGGGAGAGGAGTGGAAAGAGCGAGCGTCGGGTTAAGAAACGCTTTCCCACAGTTGTCAGGACACCTGTCAAAATCCAATCTGCTCCCACGATAGCTTGCGTCTGTCGCCGTCACTGATCAGCTCACCTAAACGAAGGCTTTCCAGAATGTCAAATAAAGCCAAAATCCGCGTTAAGAAACCTCCCTACAGCGTCTTTTCTTTCTTGCTTTAGAGCACATAACACGTTCTCATGTTTCCGTTTGCCTCCTTTCACCGCGGGCTTCTTGAGGCAGCCTCCTGTTCATTTATTTACTTTTTAGACATTTGTTCTCTGCTGCAGAGCCAGGTTCTAACCAGATCCCAAATAGCAGCGTGAATAGACGCGAGGAGGAGGAGGAGGAGGAGGAGGAGGTGGTGGAGTGGGCTTCAGCTCAAGGCCTGATCACTCTGAATGCCAATAAACAGCCCTCATGAGTCATTTCCCTCACCGGGTTCAAACAAAGACGTCTCCGAACGCCGTCGCCTCGTCGTAAGTCAGCGCCGACACGTTTGCAGGAACGACGGCGGGCTGGTGAAATATTCAAAGTGCCGACAAACGGCCACGTTAAAAAACAAAAACATAGGGACTCTGTAGACCCACGTGTGAGCTGGAAGCGCTCGTTTGTGTCTGTGACGGTTAGTCGGGGCTGAACGGGTTGTATACCGGCTCCCTCTGCACCAGGCCTAATGTCGCCTATCAGAGCGGCCACTCGGCCCCGTCTCTGAGTAATCTGCTGCTAATAAACCCCCGGAGCTGGAGGTTACTCTGGGTCACATTCACTACTACGGCCAATCACAGGCAGTCGCTGAGCCCAGGCCCAGCGACCTAAAATAAAGCTTCGACTGCAGTTACGGCACAGTATTGACAGTCGAGGCAGTAGGAGCCTGATTAAAAACGTCAAAATTAGTTGCCAAGAACTGTGTGTGCCTATAACTTCTACAGTATGGACGACAGCAACAGCTTTAATTTAAATGAACCCTACGTTGCTTTAAAACATTTTAAAGCTTTTTCCCCCTACATTTGCTTAATATGCACTGAGATTTTAGCAGGCGACAGGAATCGGTCAATATTTTTTAGCTTGATTAGCTCTACTAGAGTTTAGTCTGTCAGAAACTCAAAAGTCCAGCCCCTTTTCTGGTTATTAACCACACCTTATCTAAAATTTAACAGACAGCACCACAAAAACAACACAAGAAGACGCAGAGTTAGCCATTTCAGCTGAGTTGAGGTGATCAAATTTAAAAGGAAAGACACCGAGATTTAAGGTGCTCCATATAAAGAAAACTGTTTTTTTTTTTGTTTCATATGAAGACCTGTCTGGTTCTGATGACAGCAGACAGCAAGAAGCATCGATAAGTTATTCCCGTCAATCAGGGTCGGGTAAAGTTTTAACAAAACCAGAGACTGGAGACTGGCTACAACTATTTGGTCCGTGTCCAAAATATTAAATATCACCATCAGATAGAGAACATGGGTAGGAACATTCCTCCCTTGGATGAAAAAATGTTCCGACTGTGAAAGCTCTCTGTATTGGAAATCAAGATAAATCCAAAGAAAACACGTTTCTCAGGCACAACCGCAAACTTTTTATCTAATAACACACCCACTGAATAATGTTTGTGCAAGAGAACATTTTTTTTGGCAGGCGATAAAAAAAAAGGAAGAAATGCTAAATAGTCGTTCTGGACCATTAAAAAGATTGCAGTTTGCTGCGATCGCTCCAAACGGAGACATTGTTGCTCCTGAAGAGTCGATAAACTCACTTCCGCCGTGGAAAGAAACCGCATTTATCAAGTGAGGAGAAAATTTAATTTTCATCCAAAATGATCCTGCCATGTTGTGCAGCTCCTAACCTGACGGCAAGATTACCTTTTCAGCCTCACATCCATCTCTGTAACCACACGGATACATTTTTTATGAGCCATTATGTTCAGCCCCTTATTCTGCGTCGCGGTAAAAGCGAACTGAAGCACTCTGTGTTTGGCTTACAGTTTCTAATTACTGTCGTTCTACAAAGATGTGCCTTCTGCTCAGACCACAGCTGGTTACGTTGCATCATATATTGAATTCTTTTAAACTTGGAACACATTACGACCCCAAACTTTAATCTACTCTATGCAGGCTTTGTCTTAGACCAGGGGTGTCCAAACTTTTTACCATGGAAGCCAATAACGTCGCGTAGAAATTTATTTTTTTTAACCTGCTCAACAACAAACTAAATACACAAATACTTTCATGAAAAAAGCAAATTAATCAGATTTCTATAGAAAAGGAATCTAAATAATTTTAGATTTAAAACAAAAAAACTACTGCAGGTTCGCTCGGCAAAAAATGTCCAACTATTTGGGTTGATCGTCTTTTTCTGGGTGTTTTTTTTTTTGGCTTTTCAGCAACATGAACAGGATTAATTAAGATTCACTCTAATGTTAGTTTACAGAGTGAAACAAATGGGTGTGCACCCAATTCTGCTTTTTGGTAAAACGTTTGTGGTCTTATTTACTTATTAACTTAAATTAAAAAGCAAAAATACGGCTGATAAAAAAATTTTAAAATTATTTTATTATCAGACAATAACCTTTCTTCTAGCAATATAAGAACAGTTTTTGGATCAGTTCTTTGAAAACACTTGCTGTAATTAGCCATTTTTAATAAATTTAATTCAAAGCAGATTTTAATGCACCAAAGTCTGCATTTGAGTAATTTAATGTCACTGGATAGAAGTTACTATGAAATTAAAGAGAATGTCAAAAGCTTGCTTATTAAAAGATGAATACTTTGTGTTGTACTTAACATTCTCAATTGTAGGATTTTAACTCTTGTGTAATAGTTTTGCCCTAAATAAAAACTAAAATCTTCCATCTGCATCAGCCAGCTGTGCTGGTGGACCAAATCTTTCTTGAAATGCAGCTGAGGGGGGGCACTTTGGACATGCCTGATCTAGATCTAAACCCGATTCACAATCTTGAGATCGGTATTTGCGGACCCCGACATTAAAACCCTGCAGGTCTCCATCTCTGGTCTCTCTCTTCTCAGTCGACTCTGTGCTTAGGGGGGGAAAGTTCAATGGAAACCACTAAACCAGCAGCATTTACGGACTTTCTGTGAAAGCGGATGTTTTGCGGGACATTAGGGCACTCGAATATAACGACCGCCTGTTGAAGAAAATGCCACGCAGCGGCGTCTCTGCTCCGCTAGCTGGAAAACAGGCCGGCTTCCACTTACAGGTGCTTCTATTCAAAACGCGCCGCACCGACTTAGGCATTCTTCAGCCATGGTGCCGGCTTCCCTGAACAGAGCAGGCAGTGTAGCGGCGGGCGAGACGCCCTCAACTTTTGCCCAGTTTCATAAGACACTTAGAGAGACAGAGGGATTAACATGACCTTTAAATACACCAGCTGAGAGCACAGACTAAAATATTCTGACGGGTAGCTGCGACGATGTTTACTTCGCTTATTTAAAAAAAAAAAAGGAGAGAGAGAGAAAGCTGTAACAGATGGCTGGAGGGAGTAATAAATAAGATGCTGCTGCCACACCGCATTAATAACAGAGATAAAGTGCACTGCATGTCCTGATCACGTGTTATTGTGTCACATTAAACCAGAATCATCCCAATTCTTTAAGGTTTCTACACATTTTCCCAGTAAATGCCCATATTATACCAAGTTTTCTGAACTTAAGTTGTTGTTTTTTTTAAATAAAACACGTTCCATGTGACTTTAGGACAGATGAATGACTAAACTGATCCACTGATGGACAGGTGGCTCATCAACACACAACTGGATGGCTTAATGAATAGACTGTCAGAGAGGAGGCATGATGAACAGACAAGTTAGTAAAAGGATGGATGGACAGAAGAAAGGATGACCAGGTGGACAAAACGATGCAGAAACTAACTGAGGGCGGGTTGGGCAGAGAGGTGAACGCATTGATTGGTGGATCGATGAGATTGATGAACGGACAGTCGGAGAACTTTCTGAAAACGGGTTGGGGAATCAGGTCTGAACCGACGACAGGTCCAGGGTGTCCCCTGCCTCTCAGCCAATGGCTGCGTACCCTGAGTGGATAAGTGACGATGGATGGATGAATAGTCTGGAACTACAAAATACTGTTCATCCATTTCACTTTTCTACATTTATGTATGAAACTGTAGACCTGGAGCAGCAAAAAAGCATTTTTTTTAGACAACTCCATTTGCAGTTAGAGGTTAACCGAGACATAGAAAAAACAAATTACTATTAATGGCACGAGCACGAATGAATACTCCCACTGACGTTAACCTCCGGGGAACGTGTGCGGATGGCTGCTCAAACAGCAAATTCAGTCGAAGCTAAACGCATATCGGGGCTTGTCTTTATCTTCTTAGGGTGTTTTTTTCCCAGTGTTACAGGTTGCTGTGCATCCGTTCTGTGAAAGCTCACGCAGTAAGAGTGACATGGCTTCAGTAGATCGCTGCCTTGGTGCGCAGACAGTCAGACCAGAGCTGCTGGAGCGGGAGCGACTCCCACATGGTCACGATTATCGCCTCAGCGGAACGTGATATTTTCTGTTTTGTGGAGACGGAAGGACAACAGAGCTCCGATTGTTACCGTCCGGCCCCGTCCTTGCTCTGCCCCGATAGCTTCACTCTGCTGCTATTATCTCACTGTGCTGTTACATAAACAATCAATAGATCCCCACCGATCCGCCCGTCTGCCGCCTCATAAAATCGCTGATTGACTTAAATCAAAAAGTAATCAGATTTGAACTGTTTTGCCAGGCGACTCCGGCACAAAAGGCTAAATAAAGTAATGGGGATGTCGTTTTCTTTTGACCTTACTGATGAGAAACGTAGCTTTGTGTTTTTGACACTGGAGTGAACTCGTCAAAGGACAACACTCCACAGCAGGGAGAGTTCAGATCAAGTTCTCATGTTTTGTTGGGTTTTTTCTGCTTGTTTTTGCTGCATGGAAACGTAAACTATGATTTTTGGTTTGGCCGATATAGCTCATAACCCAGGAAATAAATAGTAATGTAACACGGCCTTAAACCGTGTTAAGCAGAGGTAAGCACATAAATATGATTGCACGCTCTGGTGTACTCGCTCCAGTTTTGCATAGGTTTTGTATATGTATGCAGTCCCTCAGATCTTCTTAGGCCCTGAGCACACAACAGCGATCCACTGAAAACGGGATTGTTTTTTTGACACATCTACATGAGAACGTCTTAATGATGATCTCTGACCCTAGTAGAAACATTAACAATGGTGCGTTTTCCCTGCCACCCCAATAGGAGGCAGTATACTCAGTTAAAGTCAACAAAAAGCCGCTGGGTTTGCTGTGTTTTGCCTGTAACGATGGCAGAGAAACATTTCCAAACACCCGGTGAGCATGTAGATGGTATTTTATGGTCATTGAAACTGGCGAACCCAAAAGACGCCCCCATCTTTGCAGCTGTGGAGATGTCCTCCCTCACCATTCTGCTTCACTGTGACTGATGGCAGGATAAATACGGGTCCCTATCCAGCCTGGTGCACAGCGGCTAAAACAATGAGATTCCGTGTCGCGTCACAGTAGCTATGTTTACATGCACAAAAGTTCTCGATCGGATTGAAATTCGGATTAGACGCGAAAAAAAATTATTTGATAGCTACGTCTATCGTGGGCACACGATCAAAATGTGCATACGCACCTGGCTTTATTCAGAATAGAGCCTCTCTGACATGCACAGTTATCAAATTTCCATCCAAAAAATATAAATAACAAAAAAATAAAAAACAGATGGAGTACTTCCGTCTTTGCATAGCAACAAAAAATAAATAAATAGCAAACAAAGCAGTATTATATGAGTTAGTTTGTCTTTTGAGCACCCAGAATGGACTTGTGAGTCCAGACATATTTCTACCACTCACCAACATGGAAATACGTCATGTTTACGTCGGGCGCACATGCTCACTGGGGTCAGTTTGCCACATTTGGAGTAACTTGATCCTGACAAGCGTTCACATGCATGTTGATCAGATTATCAATCGGTATAAACCACCCCTTTTATTCGGATTACAATTTCATTCCTATTGATCTTGATCCGATCACAATATTCCGACTGGCCTGTTTACAAGACGCATTTTTACTCCGATCGGCCCTTCATTCCGATTACTTTTGGGTATGTAAATGTAGCCATTGATGCCGGAACTGATACATCACTTCCTGGTTCCCTAGCAACAGGAAGTGATGTAATACCAAATAAAAGTTCTTACAAACTGTGTTTCAATTACATCTAAAGGGATTATTTGAGGTGCCAAGAATTGTGAAACCAGTAAATTTGCTAAAACCATTCATTTCTTAACATGACTTTTTCCCTCCCACTCAATAAATCCACTCAAATAAAAAAAAAAGGTTAATAATCTATTTTTTTCCCCACCTTGAGTCAAATTATCCTACTGTAATGAAAGCCTAATTTATTTTAAGGATTTTTTACGCATCTTTAAACGAGATGTGACAAACGAAATCGAAGCAGCACTGCAGTTCATATAAAAGAACATAATTTTGGTCAATTAACATTCATGTGGACGTCAGTTTCACTCCCATTCTCTCTTCATATAAAAAGAACAAGTTTGCTGTAAAGTCCCAACACCTTCGCGCCTGCCGACAATAAGAAACTGCGTCGCTAAATTGCTGCTTTGCTATTACGAGAAAATATCACACTTATTAGGAACCTGTTGATTCTCATCCATCTTTTTCTAAATGTAACCCACTTTTGGCTGTGTAAACTGACAGGCCCCGTTCGCATGCGTTTCCTGAAAGGTCCGCCCCAGATTAGGTGGCAGGCGGTGTCTGATCGCGAGGATAATCGTGCGGGTCGGGCCCGAACGTAACGCTAGACTGGATCCGGTTTACAAGAAAAGGGTAGGCGTTACGTAAAAGCAAGAACACAAGTGAACGACAACAACAACAACAAAAACATAAGGTTTTAGCACCTTGCTGCGTTTCACAGGTCAGCCTTCAGAGTCTGGAAGAAACCCTCTCTATATGGAACCACAGTTTGCAGAAGGGTGCAGACGCTTTGGGCCCAGTTCCCATTTTGCAACGTCTCTTCGCCAACCTCGTTTTTGAGACGGCAAAGGCTCCAACTTCTACTTAGGGTAAAGTCTCTGGCGGCTTTTGCGGGTCTTGATCAAAAGTATCTGCCTTTTGTTTCCTCCTCCAAAAAAAAAAAAACAAAACAAAAAAAAAACGCTTGAACTAAAGCAGATCGGATACGTTATCTCAACAGCGAGTTTCGAGTCTCCGCCAAAAAGATTTAAATGATTTTAATCCCTCTGACCTCCTGGGCATGACGCTGCCACCGCCATGCTTAACAGTGGGCGGTGGTGCGTTCAGGGTGAGTCGTTGTGTCACCTACCACCTGCCCCTGGACCTTTGTGGCTTTCACAGAAGAGCCTCACGTTATACTGAAATGCTGCGGCTGTAAGGTGACAAATATTCAGGTCAATGAGTATGAATACTTTTTTCTTTTTTTTCCCTCTAAGGCAATGTTATTGTCGAATGGAGGCGCCATAGCCGCCTGGACCGGAGCCTGGTGGAACCGTTAAGCCGTCCCTGAAGGGCTCCGGCTAACGGCGCTTAGCTAGTCCGGTTCACCTGCGCTGTTGGGCATTCAGTGCCTCGTTGTTATTTTTAGCCTTTCGGGCGGCAAATAAGCTAAACGCCAGTTTGAACTAAGGCCCCGGGTTAAATAAATAAATAAATGAAATAAAAATCACAAATGTGGAAGAAGAGGAGGCAACAGGCCGAAGAGGCGGATATAATCGTAAAATACCCTTTGTACTTTTTTTTTTTTTTTTTTTTTTAAAGCAAACGGGCGGTGCTGTAGTGTCGCAGAGATGTAAAATATATATATTCTTACCCAGCACGTAAATCGTAGCAAAGTTTCATGAACACTGAGGTCCCCTCCGGTGCTGCCTTTTATCCTTCCGTACACCTGCTGCTGCTCAGGAGGTCCAAATTAGCGCCCGACCGTCTGCCTCACGACGACGACTGCTGCTCTCGGTCCCTCCATCCCTGCAATGTCCGCCGCTCTCTCCGCTCGGCGCCGTCCAAGCGACTGTTTCCCCCTGAGGTTGTTTGCGGTTAGACGGGCAGAATGAGCATTAAGACGGACGAAATGCTAATTGTTTTTTAAAAAAAAAAAAAAAAAAAATACCAGTTGCGTCTTTCTCCTCCAATCGGAGAGCACCGCTGAGAGCCGCTACGTACAGACAGGAGCCGTGCCCTGCTCTCTAACGCTTTCTGGTTGATATCGCAGAAACAAGCGGGGGAGACGATGATGGGCCGAGGAAATATCGTCAGTGCCGTTTTCTTAAAGGGACCGCGGCCGGTTTTACTGGCGCGCCGGAGACGGCAGGATGTGAGCGTCGTCAGCGCTCCTTGCCGTCCCCTGGTGGCCGCTACCGGGTTTGCGATTAATTATAAAACAGGTGTATAAGCAAAGGGCTTTACAAATAGCGTTGAAACACTCTCTAACAGACTAAAAACTGATTTATTACCATCATTATCCCAGGGTAATTAATTGGGGAAAGGTCCCTTTAAACCTTCCTGGAATCCACTTAAAGTGTGTTCAGTGTGTCATCATTCTGCGTTACATTGACGCACAGTCTACTGAGTGTATACAGCTTCTGTGTATATATCTTTTTACGTCTTATTTTACTGTATTCTTATTTTTTGTCTGCACCATCAACACCAAGTCATATTCCTTGTAAGTACAAACCTACTTGGCGATTAAACTTGATTCTGATTCTGATTTAAGGGTACAAGTGGGGCCTCAACTATCCAGAAAATGCGGGTCACCACCAAAAATGACCCCTCCCCACCCAAAGTTAACCCAGCATAGGGGGCTATGCATCTATTGGTAATTGGATGTTTTTTTATCAGAAACCAGTGTTGAAAATCCTTTCACGTTATTGTTGTTTTTGTTACAATTACACAAATATACTACAACGTTCCCCAGGCTGGTCAAATCCGAATTGGATTATTCTACACATTCAGCACTTTGAATCGTCTTGTTACTGAAAAGTGCTCTATCAATAAACTTGCCTTGTGTTGCCCTGCACTGATCATAGATACATTACACCAAATGATTATTTTAACAAATCAGTTCAGGACAGTCTGTTTTTTTTTTTTTGTCTTCATCAGGTCCACGTGTTAAAAGTTTAAACACTTTCGCCAAGATTATTATAAACCCTGTCTTAAATCATTTTGCTTAGATTGTTCATATTTAAATTTCTAAAAAAAAAAAGTGTACACATCGCTTTTCTAAATATGTGATCTGCATCGACTGAAAGTGATAAAGTGCTATCAATAAAGGTTCTGAGATATTTGACTTTATTCACAATTTTAATAGGGTGATCGTCAATAAAAACAGATGAGAAAAGCTAACATACATTGTGTTGACTTACCATTCCTGTTAGTCTTGCTTTCATTAATAAACAAATCACTGGTCTCACACTATTCACTAAGTTTGTCAAAATTATTAAAATAAGCAGAATGCTCCACAGTCATTTGACTGCATAATAACCAATGAGCACCATGTCTTCGGGATACCTATACAGACTGCAATTTGAATTAGTAATTGCATCTTATTTGTGTTAAGGGAGAACAAAAGTGGAGAAATCACACTTCCCTGAGGTGCTCCTGTATTTAAAACGACCAAAAACAGAGGTGGTGTCAGCGCATTGTACTCTCCGTGGTCAATCGGTCAACACTTCCTTTATCCAGGAAATGACGCTGCTTTTAATGTTAATACTGCAGAGCCTTTTGAACAAACTGACCATTTGCATACACTTAAAAGCCGAACTGAACTAAAATCAACAAATAACACCCCGGCATGAGTCCCATGGCTGCTGCAGATGTTTGCTGACTGTATTTATCAAGGTGTGTGTAGCATCCGCAAGAACCTCGACCCCTTTTGTTTGCAAATTGGCCGTTACATGTGCTGGGAGAACACAGTGTTATAGCAGTTTTTCCAATTATATAACCGTATTATTCTCTCGTATTGGTCCAAAATTCAAATCAGCACATGAAAAAAAACGTAACCTGAAATATTAAAACAATGGCTTTTTTTACGACATTATATCCTAACCAGTTATTCTCTTAGAACTTCTTATTAAATCGCCCGAGATTAATTATATTCACTCACAGCGGTGACCGTAGCCGGCCTTTTACTTCACTACTTATTTTCACTGACATTTACCTCATTTTATACAACCAAATCCAAACCAGATCAACATACAGGTTATAAATACCCAAAGCGTAGAAAGCCAGATTGTTAACTTTTCAGCACGTGTTCACAAACCTTTGCGTGTTGATCTTCTGGGTTTTCTTCAAGCAACAGAATCCAGGTTAGATGACCTGCCCTGCAATGCTAAGTCATTACACGGTTCATAAAAAAAAAAAGAAGACGCTTGAACCGGGCTTTAGCTGGTGTTTTGAGGCAAGTGGAGCAGGCGTGATGTGGCGGTTTGAAAGAGGGAAGAGTCCGAGAAGGAGAAACGGGAGTCAGCTGACTCCTGACCCCTGAGATGAGACCATAGATTAGGAGAAGGTAAGCGCAAGAACTTTCTGCGCGTGCTGTAAGACTACCAATGAGCTCTGAAAAGGATCATCAGAGTCCTGAGCTATCGAGAGTTTCGCCTGGCTGCCCTGCAGTGCTGCTTCCTTCCTACTCAACCTTTAAATAACACATAAAGAGCTAAAAATCCAATTAAATACCTTGGCCTTTTGTACGCCGACATTAGCTCCACATTTGTGTATAGACAACTTTTAGAGGCAACCCGATAGAGGCTTTTACATACACTGACTTTGAGCGGGCCTGGTGTTTTAGGACAGTTGTAGTAAAAAAGAAAGTGAACCCCTCGTTGAAATGCTTGGGTTTAGTGCGTCAGGATATAAATAAATGATCTGGTGGTCATCAGGTTCTAAAAGTAGTCAAGCCTGACTCCAAAGGACACAACACACTCACATCTCTATACTAACACTTGTGGGTGTGTGTTAAGTTAACACAATTGCTAGTAGAGACGTCAGCAATGCGCCAAGAGAGGCCATTATCGCAAACCGATCTACTTCGGAAGGGTTAAACAGCCATTTGTAATTAAAGTAAAGCCCATATTTTGCAGTTGCAAACATTATTTACCCTCATGGAAAACATTTAAGGTGCTTGCTAGTCTTCCCAAGAGTGGACGCGCCAATAAATTCACTCCAAGGCCAACCCAGGCAACTTTCTATGAACTGAAAAAAGCCCAAGAGCTCCGTCTCAGAATCTACAGTCCATAACAAGCAATATGTTTTGAACGATAGGACCACAGAAGAGTTGTCTGCTCATATTCCACGGTGTGGTGAAATTATTCTCCACTTGGCAACCATGGTATGTTTTGCTACCAACCCAAACCACCGGCATTACTGTGTGGTTGTCCAGACTGCTTTAATACTCACAATTCTTGTTATTTCTTGTTCTTATCTATTTTGTGTGCTTTTGAGAGAAGGTATTTTATTTGATATCTGGTATCCTGGGTGGGAAGAGGGTTTCAAGCTATCAAATGATCCCTTTATGTCCGGTATCAGGGTTCAGTTTTTACCCGTCTCACCCTGGACAGTTCCAGCGCTTTCCATCTCCCCCATACAGCCTCATCTCCATCACTGCTTATTCCTGCCACCTGCCGTCATTAATTTGGGAAGACTCAATCCACCTGCCAACACTACTATAAAAGCTCTCCTTAGTCAGCTCTTCCCCGCCGGATCGTCTTCATTCATACCTTGACCTGCCTGTGTTCGCTACGTCTGCCTGCCTGTGCTTCTTACGTCTGCCTGCCTGTGTTCGCTACGTCTGCCTGCCTGTGTTCGCTACGTCTGCCTGCCTGTGCTTCTTACGTCTGCCTGCCTGTGTTCGCTACGTCTGCCTGCCTGTGCTTCTTACGTCTGCCTGCCTGTGTTCGCTACGTCTGCCTGCCTGTGCTTCTTAAGCCGGGCGTACACTGTACGAGTTTTTCAGTCGTGGTACTTATATACATCTCAAACTGTGCGAGGGAACCGCGGGGTTTAAAAGTTCACCGCTCACGATCTGTGTGGCGCGACGCTCGGACGAGACCGGACTGCTCACACTGTACGTCGTGTCCCCTCTGGGACCGCTCACTGTAGGGACAGAGGCAGGCGAGCGACGGTAGGTGACAGGGACCCAGAGCAGGGGTTCGAGCCCAGCTCTGGCGAAGCCCGCAGGAGGCACCGGGCGTCAGGGGAACGGAGGGGAGAGAGGAGGGATGAGACGCACCGGCGGCCGCGCGGCACGGCAGGTCGCCCGGCCCGCCCCCCCAACAAGCGGAGGAGTGCCGAAACAGGCAGCAAGCGCGTTGCGGACCGCGGAGGAGTGCCGAAACAGGCAGCAAGCGCGTTGCGGACCGCGGAGGAGTGCCGAAACAGGCGGCCAGCGCGTTGCGGACCGCGGAGGAATGCCGAAACAGGCAGCAAGCGCGTTGCGGACCGCGGAGGAGTGCCGAAACAGGCGGCCAGCGCGTTGCGCGGACCGGACGGCTCGCCCTCCCCAACACCGGCCGGAGGTTGCTTCAGGGACGCCCGCTTCCCTCCCTCCGCTGGCGGGGACGGAGAGGAGGGGAGGGCGCCCCCTCGTAGCTCTGCTTGAACAGCAGGATGCGCTCACGAAAACCTCACGACAGCCGACTGAATTTCAAACATGTTTGATTTTCACCGATCGTCCGATTCCTGATCTGGAGGTAGTCGTGAGAAGCCAGTCCCCCCTCCTCCCCCCCTCTACGATCAAGCTGAAATTCGGCCGATTCAAAAAATGCTCGCACGACTGAAGAATCGGCCCGAAAAGGGGGAAAACTCGTACAGTGTACGCCCGGCTTTACATCTGCCTGCCTGCCTGTGTTCACTACGTCTGCCTGCCTGTGCTTCTTATGTCTCCCTGCCTGTGTTCGCTACGTCTGCCTGCCTGTGCTTCTTACATCTGCCTGCCTGCTTGCCTGCCGGTAATGCTCTCTGCTGTGCTGCCAGCTCTTCCTCAACCTCAGCGCTCTCTGAAGGCCTCCTGGCTCCACAACGCAGCACCCGCCATCCTCCAGCCCTGTCCCGTCCACCTGCTCCAACCATCACCATCCACCTGCTCCTGTCCGGTACAGACTGTTGCTTTTCATCTTCCACTACTCATCCAACCTTCAACAAACTCTTTAAAACGAAGCTCTCTGTGCGGCTGAATTCGGGTTCAAACTCCACATACCCTGGCATCTGGGATCTGTGCATTGCGCGGTTCTTTGTTTCGATGTTCTTAAACCACAATAATTAAAAGGCCTGGTTGAAAGAAATGCACTATACTGTGTTTTCATAAACAAAAACCCACCATAACAGAACAAAAAGCTCGTTCCTACTGCCAAACCAGTAGGGAGAGGAGTAACGGTTTGGGCTTGTTTTGCAGCCATCGTCCGTGGGAACCCTTCCACTTGTTGAACTGAACATAAACGTCTCATTGCACCAAGGTTTACCAGAGTCAAATGGGTCTATTCCACAACTAGAGGTTAATTAACACTGGCAATGCTAAAGGACAATGGTCCCGAATACAGCAGCAAATCTACAAGATATCTGAACAGGTAAAGAATCTAGGTGTTGTAAAAAGGCCAGAGCTGAAGCTGCACAAAATGCTGGGATGGGACCATTACAGAGACTTGGACACAGAAAAAAAAATCCCATTAGCCACATTCTAAAGAACAGCTGACCACAACCTTAGGTTTTTTTCTTTCATTACATCTATTAACTCTGCTAACTTTGTTTGGAAAATAATGTAGAATGCAATCTAGTTGGCCTTCACGGTAAACACTAATATAATCCCCATGCACAGCTGAGATTATTTGGGATTCAGTTTTCATATATAACCCAGCATCTCCTAATTATTTCCCTCCCTGTGCAAGCTGTCATATTAAATCCCTTATGAATTATTGCCATGCAATCTTGTTAAAAGCCAAAATGAGCATCCAAACCACCCTTGTTTTTCAGCGAACATGCTAATTCCCACGCTTCGACGTGTGTGTGTGTGTTCTCTAAACATAAGCCAATCTGACCGTCCGTTGCCTGGTCTATGTGCTTTTCAGGAGCTCATTAACAGTCATGATCCAAAACATGCTCTGTAAATACACCCAACAAGACTGGACACCAAACAAGGGGGGCTAATGCTTTTAGATTGGATTAACACACACACACACCCTTAATGTACATAGGGAGGACCGTACCTTGACTTCTATTGACTTCCATTAATTTTCAACCCCTTTCTATGGCCTTACCCTGACCCTAACCTTTTTCAGTATATACCTAACCCTAGCCTAAACCTAATCTGTAGCCCAGAAAAAAAAACCTGAGGACTTGAGTAGTGAGGACCAAAAAAAAGGTCCTCACTTTACCAGTAAAATGATAAAAAAAATGTTCTTGCTCAGCTTCAAGTACAAGAACCCACACACAGAAACTACTGCCGCTGTTGAGGTTTCCCCAAATCCTCCCTCCGTGCTCATTTACAATCTCCGTAATAAACCTCTTAATCCCAAACCAGCATTTTCTGGCAGGTTGCACAACCACGCATGTCTTATGCAACTGCCTGCCCGAGCCTCCAGAGTCAATTATAGAACAGTTGGGAGGAAGAGGAAGGGGAGGATGGATGACGAGGCTGCTGATGCGAATCCCGCATTGATATGATGGTTGGCAGAATGTGAACATGTCGTGTTTTAGCTTTGGGTTAAAAAGCTTCAAAAGCATAAATAAGGTATAAAACGGCTATACTGCAAGAGCAATCCAAGGTATGTTGCAGAGAGTAACACTGTAGGGCTTAATTTCTCTTTAATTCAATTCAATCTTTGATTGTCACTGTCATAATAAATATAACAACACAATTCTGTTTGTAGTGTTCATACACTGCATAGCCAAACATGTAATAAAGTGCAAGAATGGGGCAGAAATCCTTCTTCCATAAACACAAGACACACAGTGATATGCAATAAATTCAGCTTTGGAGCCTTTATAACGTGTGAAGGCCTTGGCAACAGCACACGCATAAGTCTGGACATACGCAAATCTGAGCTGTTGCTTTAAAGGCAACAGGAAACACACGATTAGCTGAGCGTGAAAAAACAAAACAAATCTGGTTTACCATGAAGCAGTGTGTCAGATGATCTGCAGCAGCGGGACAGAAAGTGATTTCCGCATTGACTTTGAGTTGGGATGCGTCCAAAATAATCATGTCTTGTCTCGCCAACTTGTTGATGTACAGCCATTCCTGGATTGCAGAGCTGCGAGACACTCCAATAAACATTTTGGATGAAGGCGATCTTGTCTTGTCTTGGAACAGGGTAAAAACTGGTTTTATTAAAATATTCAAATGGAGAAGGTAATCAGGATTTGGCGTTCGCCGTTTGGTTAAAAACAGTGACTCTTTAAAGGAGCAATAACAGATGTTCTCGAGCCGTGGTTCTTATGCTTTTTATAACAAGCATTATCTCATTAAATGCAAAGTTTTAAAAAGAATGTCAGGTTGATATTCATTTTGAAAAAAAAAAAAATCACATTTGAATTTCTCTCAGTTCTTCTGGGCGGTTATTCTATACAATCTCCCCTCAAAAGTAACCTGTTTTAACCAGCAGCACTCCCACAGTTGGTTGCATTTGCTGAAAAGTTGAAAAATTTCTGTTTGAAGTTCGAAAAACAAACAAGAAGACGAACGAAAGTCGCAATTTCCCAAAGGACCGTCAGACGTTCCTCACCAGGATCTTACCTCAGAATCCAACGTTTGTTTGCTCCCTGACAACTCTGGTCTAGAGCTATACAAACACCTTTTATTGAAAATGTTGCTACAATGCTCGCATCTATAGAAGGATCAGAGACTTAGACTTAGACTTAGACAACTTTATTTGTCATTCGGTATGCACAGAGTGCGTACAGAATGAAATTTCGTTTCATACAGCTTTTGTAAATTGCAGTAGAAGTTAAATTACAGTTTTAGGTGCGGCAGAGATTTAGACGTGAACAGTAGATTTTAAATATACAGTATACAAACAATTGAAATGTAACAAAAAAGAGACATTTTTATTTACAGAATTGGATTGTGCAAGGGCATTTGCATTTGCATTTATTTGTGCAATTTAAGACTAGGAGTCCGATAGCATTTGTAATGCTATATGAGCTGCAATGATGCAAAATGTGCAAAAAATGCAAATGCAAAAATGCAGAGACACTGTTACTTAGGATTAAGTAACAGTGTCAGCTAGTAATCATTCCCTTGGTAAAAAGTAGTATAATTTAAGTTAATTTTATTAAGTAAGCTTATATTATATTCCAAAAAAAGTAAAAAAAAAAATGGACTTTTTTCTGAAGTTTGAAGATGTTTCGCTTCCCATCCAGAAAGCTTTCTCAATTCTAAATGTCTGGAGTGGTGTGGAGTTCCAAAGGCCTTGTTATGGCTTAGATAACATGCAAATTAAACCTACACTGGTCCACCCCTTTGCAATGGGGAGTCGTTAGGGTCATTGTTGGCCTGGCTTACAGGGGAGATGTTGTGATCACCAAATTGGAAGGAATCAAACCCATTGCTGTGTTGTACGTTTCTGAAAGTTTAAACCTGAGTTATCTAAGCCATAACAAAACCTTTCTGGGCAATAATATAAAGCTTGAAACTTCACACTACTCCAGACATTTGAATTGAGAAAGCTTTCTTGATGTGAAGTGAAAACGTGTTCAAACTTCGGAAAAAAGTCCAGTTGTTTTGTTTTTTTAACTTTTTTTGGAATGATCATGACCTGGATGACTGAGAATCTTCACCAGCTTATATTACATCATTACATTAATGAGTCGGCTCATTAATGTACTTAGTACTAGGCTTCTGTCTATACTTTTCAGTATAAGTCAAGTATACTTCACTATACTATTAAGTACAAGAAATATAGTTAATAAAAAGTAAACTTCAACTACACCGCCTCATTTTAAGTGTGAAAAAATATAATAGTAGTGCACTTGAATAAACTACTTTTTGAAGAGCGTTGACCAAGTTAGGTTTTATTCTTGTGACCTAATTCTGAATTCAGAACTAATTGAAAGTAGCCATCCCAGTCAGTTCTTGGTTTACAGTTAATTAGCTCATATTTTGGTTGAAGATATCTACTGAGGTCCAAACCTCAGCTGGACAGCCATGATCTCCAGTCCAGGGGACTGCTTTGAAAAGATCGCCCAGTGGAAATACAACAAGCGAGGAATTGCTTCAACCCTCTGTGAGGTGCTTCAAAACAAAACCCCATCCAGAAAGGATGCTTTTAAGTTGACGGTAACTGAAGAAGCCACATGTTTAAGCCTGGTTCAGAGTTATAGTCAGTTTCTCTAACCCTGTCTGGGATGGATTGCGGATTTTGCTCAGACGAACCTTCTCCTGGCATGGCGCGAAGTTTCGCCAGTGACCCAAAGGTTGTGTTAGTGGCTTTAACTTTTTTTTAGACTTCTTTAATGTCTCTATATGGTATTCTGAAGAACAATTAAAAGCCTCCCAGATGATGTAAGATCACAATTAGTTGCAGAACTTCTGACTGCTATCTCCAACATACTGGATACACACTGCAAAAAGGGAACTAAAAGTAAGTAAAAGTTTCTTGAAATTAGTGTATTTTTCCTTAATGCGAGGAGCTAAATAAAACTATTTGCCAATGGAATGAGTATTTTTACCCCTAAAATAAGATAATTAGATATCCTACACCTGAAATAAGATGATGGAGATGAATTGTTCCTGTTTTAAGTGCAAAAATCTCATTCCATTGGCAAATAGTCTTATTTACCTGCTATAATTAAGGAAAACTACATTGATTTCAAGAAAATTTCACTTACTTTTAGTTCCCTTTTTGCAGTGCAAGTATCTGGGCAAATCCTGTACAGCTATGTTTTTTTTCTGGTTCTAGTGGCCTTCATGATCAGCACTTGGACAGGAAAGAGGGTGGAGAGAGAAGAGGAAGACATCTGGAAAACGGCCAACGGCTTGGGGAAGACAACTCCATCACGCCACTCATTCTTGCCTGTTCAACACTTAAAAGTTTGTAAGCCCCTTTTCACGGACTTCCATTTGAGAACTGATTAAGATCTGCGAAGCGTCCCAGCCGCTGGTCTGTAACAGACTTTGCGTCACTGTTAGCCTGTAACACCAACCCGGGCCTGAAGTTGACGTTTCGAACCACTCTTCGTGTTTTTGCAGCGTTGTCTTACAGAACTGCGAGGAAGCCCCAGTCCATTGATCTGTTCTTCCCCGAACACATAGCATCCCGTACGTCACCAACAGTCAAAAGGATGATTAATAAAAGAATAGAATAGTAAATTATTGGATCTTCTTTCAGTGTGGAGTGTGGATAAAAGAGGCCCGCCATAAAGACCACTGGTACCCCATAAATCCTAGAAGAGACACCCCTGGTCTTGTAACAAGAGTCCTTCCTATTGCAGTTGTGAGATTTGCCAGTAGATGGCAGGTTTGCACCTGTCAGCCACATGTGCAACCCTGCTCTGCACAGTACTCCACCCAGGTTGCCAACCGTGGCTCTGGTGCAGGTGAATAATTCAGTTTGTCTGACGGTGATGGGACAGAGATAAAGAAAGCCACAACGTCAGCCGGACAGCCCTCTGAGAGCAGTGTCTCAGGTATCAGGGAAGTTTAAGAAATATAATAGGGGACACAGAACGACATCCATACCCAACAATCTGCAAACCACCAACAGGTTTGGAGACTGTGACAACTAATCCAACCACATATTTTTACGAGGTACCTCTGCTCAGACTTGTTGCTGCCTTTGACGCCGCTGATGAGGACGGACTTCAGCTGGCACAACCATAACCTCCTAACCGGCCGGGGAAATTTGATGCCGCCATCTCATGTTTCCCTCAAGTTGCTCACAATTATTTAGCAAGCAGTACCCATGATGGGTGAGCCCTCAAGGAGTTCATGTGGCAAACTTTGCCGTCCCAGGCCATGAAAGAAACTATTATGACTCTATATTAGACAGCTTATGGTAATAACGTACAGATTCTTTGGGTTCTACTCTTGTGTATCGACCACCAATGAGATGTTTCTGGTTTATATATTACAAACTGTTGAAAGCAAATCTATCCATCAGTTTTCTACATCTGTTTAATTCTTGCTGGGACGTGGGAAGCGTGCGCCCTTAGTTTCGAGAGGCCCAACCTGATATTTTATGATCATGTTTAACAGTTTCCCGTCGAATAGGCCCCTTGATGGTGATATCGAGAGAACAAGAGGTTAGATCAGGGTATTTTGCGAGGTTTCTTAGCTTAGCATAAATAAGATGGCCAAGTTTCTTGGTGCAACTGGTCAGGGTTTCTGTATGTATCGTCTGAAAGAGGATCTTGTTTTCAAAAAAAGGATCACGAGAAGTATGCTAAAAGATCTCAAAAAGGCAACACATCGTGCTCCAATTTGAACAAATTCAAGAACAGGTGAGAGACAAACTTCTTCACATCCAGAAAGGGTTACAAAGCCATTGCTAAGGGTTTAGGGCTCCAGAGAACCAGTGAGAGCAACTATCCATAAATGGAGAAAAACACTGAACCATCCCAGGAGTGGCCGCCGCACCAAAATCACTCCAAGAGTGCATCAGTCGACTCATCACAAAACAGAAAAAAAAACTCCAAGTCCCTGACCTATCGTCAGTTCAGTGTTCATGATTCAACTATAGGAAAGAGACTGGACTAAACCGGCATCTGTATCAACAGTCAAACACGGTGGTGGTGTGATGATTTGGTATTTCTGGACGAGGATGACTGGCTGTGGTGGATGGAACCGTTCGTCTTGCTCTGACGCAGAAAATCCTGACGGAAAATGCTCGGCCATCGGTTCCCGACTGGAAGCTTGAGCCCCCTTTGGCTATGGAGCAGGACAGAGATCCAAAACACACCAGCAAATCCACATTCTGATGGAAGTTTAGTACAGAGCTAGAGCAAAGAATGGGTTGCCTACATGTTTCGCTTATTTCCTTGAACTGAGAAGCTTTAAAAAAAAAAAACACTTAATCTGCAAACCTACTTTCAATAAATGTTGGGACGGATTCAAATATATACATAATATGTCAGGATTTCAAATACAGGCTTTTAAGCAATAGCACCTGTTGTGGAGGATTGAAACTCTAGATGGCTGTTGTACGCCTGACAGGGAGCAAAATGGAAAAAACGTTTGGAGGTTTTCACTGTTGTAGACACAAGAAAAGGATTAATGATCATTACATACGCAGTTAGTCACTACTGAAACAACTCTGTCCCGTCTCCTGTCTCTGCACTCAGAGCAGGGACAGGGAGGGATACAGATATGATAAATTGAGTTGTTTTTTGTTTTTTTTTTTACTGTTGGATGACAAAACACATGGCAAAGCATCATTTCACAGGCAGCTATTCACTAACTGAAGCTGCAGTAAATGTCTTTGAACAACTGAAAAACATGAACAAAGATGAGTGCAAAAGCAACAAAGACAGGAGAATTGATCCCGCCTGCTACATTTGTCCATATTTAAAAATGATTTTCTCTGAACAGCAGTGTTACAGCCTGCTCATCTAAAAATACTGTGGACAAGTTCTGCAGACTTTGAGCGTTCTTGGTTTTAATGAGCTCCTCCTAATTAATCTTCTTTAGGAAAATGAGACTTTTTATGATGTGGGCAGAGTTGGGTAGTAACTACTTTTTACATTTACTCAGTTACATTTACTTGAGTAACTTTTTGATCAAAATGTACTTTTAGGAGTAGTTTTACTCCACTGTACTTTTGACCTTTACTTGAGTCATATCATTACTCAATTACAGCTACTTTTACTTGAGTAAACCTTCTGGATGGATACTCTACCTGCTGCGAGTGATTTAATGAATAAAGCACATAGTAGTTTTAACCAAAAATGCACCAGAGAGAGCTACAGCTTATTTTAAAACAATAATTCTTATTTGTACACAAGCTTTCTTATTTTAATGTTCTTTTCTATCTGCTGAGATCATTGAGTCAATTGGAGGTAAAAACGTACAGCATACAGTAGACATTGCCATTAAAGTGCTTTGCACTATTCCAACATACTGTATATATGTATTGCTTTCAAATTTAATGTTGAAAAAAATTACTTAGAAAAGTTTCTTTTGCTTGAATTATGGTGCTTGTTATTTTTGCAATCATGTTATTCTTTGATTTTTTTTTATTTTCTTCTGTAAAATACCAGAATTTGCACATAACCTTATTTTTTTCTATCTGATTACAAATTTTATTAAAAATATTAAATCGTTAGCTGTTATGATTAGTTACACAGTACATTAGTAGTCTTCTCACTGAATCCTTTCTTACTTGAGTAATTACATGAGTCATTTCTTGCAGCCGATCAAAAAGCTAGGCTCCCAAGGATTATAAGCAAAAAAAGTGTACATTTTCTTAAATGGTGTATCTCGATAGAATTCACGTTTCATGCCTTATTTGGATTTTGTATTTAAAAAAACATCTAAACAAATGAGTATTCTGACAATTGTTTTCTAAAAGTTGAGCTCAGCAGCATCTTGTTTCCAAGAGAAAACAAAAATCACATTTTCTGGTCTGATGAAAAAGAGCTTGAACTCCTTGGCCTCAATGCTCTTGGTGGCGGCGGCATCATGATGTGCGGTACGTCGTTCGGCAACTCAAACTGGATCTCCGGAGAGATCTGAAAGTGGCTGTGCACTGACACTGCCTATGCAACCTGAGAGCTTCAGATATTCTGCAAAGAAGGGAGTAAATTCCAACAAACAAAAACAAAAAATGTGTGCAAAGCTAGCAGCTTCACATACAGTCTGTACGTATGGGTTATTTATGTATGCTTATGTTGTTACAAATTTTTATAAATTGCTAAAATTTGACTTCGTTATTATGGTTTATTGTGTATAGATTTTTTGGGGGGGAGATTAACTGAATCCATTTTGGAATAAAACGCGCACACTTTCTTGCATACCTTTTATAAATCCCTATTTCAATCTCGAAAACAACTCCAATCTAGAAGTCGCAACAAATACAGTCAGCAAACCAATTGGAACATAAAAGCTAAAGTGACCAGCTTGAGCATGCCAACGCAAAACGAGGGATGCCCATGCTGCATAAAATTAGTCTGCTTTCACACTTTCATAGAAAAATGAGTGACATCACATTGTTAATCCATTGGGCTTAACACACCCAATGCAGCCATTGAAGCTTCAACTGTTCTGCGATGGGTTTCCACAAGATTTAGGAGCATGTTTATTAGAACCTTTTACCGACGTACATCAGTGAGGTCAGACACTGATGTTGGCCTAGATCAGCGTCTCTGCTCTGATTGGTTCAGGGCCGTCCATTTATTCCACACCAAACTTCGGTCATGCTCACCAGTTTGATTGTTTTTTTGTTTTTCTTCCCAGCAGTTGTGCTTCATTTTACCCAGCAAGAACCAATTAGAAACAAGAAAGTTACAAATTCATAAGGACGTTTTTAATTTTACAATCACAATCGTGTCCCCTCCCCCCCCCCCAGTGTTTAAAAACATGAAAAAATAAATATACATAATTTTACAAAACATTTTCCAGTGTTTAAAGATCATACAAAAGCAAAAAAAAGACATTTATCAACAACAGTGTAAAACAGTGGGAGTGTGCGCGGCAAAAAAGGCGAGCGGTAAAAAAAACGGCGGTACACATTCCCGTCCTTAGCTGCAAATCGGGTTGAAATTTGAGTCACTTTATTTTGACAATGATAAACAAAAAAAACAAAAAAAAGGCCTATTTAGAAGTGACGAATACATAAATTTGATTTTTCACGTTTGGAATGAAAGGGACAAAAACCGAAGTCACGGCAGCCTCTGTGATTTTTCCTCGTAACAGCGGTACCTGGGCGTGTGTAACATAGATAAGGCAGTTTCCGCTCGTGTACCCAGGCTGGATATTTATTTCTGCACCACGAGAGCCCGTGAGGTGTGACTGAACAAGGCCGCAGTTATAAATAAAGGCACAATCTTGTTGTCTTTCCAACATCTTTTCAGGCGCGTCATATTTGTTTTTTTTCTCCAAAGTTTACAAACTTGACCTCGGATTCAGCTGAAATACAAAATAGATTATTTCTTCTTCACTTGAAAAAAAAAAATATCTACACAATAATTACAGGCTAAATACAAAGCACTGAGCGGCTCGTGGAAACATCGGAGCTGAAAAAAACAAAAAAAAAACAAAAAAAAGTCGGTGCACGTGTCCTCCCGCCGCTGGACTCAGAAGCGTTTGCTGATGACGGCGTGTGTGTGTGTGACGCCAGGAGAGACTGTAGCCCCTGACATCCTCTTGGACTACACGTGTACCAGCTGGAGATCATTTTTTCGACTTTCTCTGGCAGATAGAAGCTGTCCTCGAGAATCTTCAGCTCGTCAGAAGGAGGCGCTCTTTTTAGTGGTTTTGGCACACGCGTCTCCAGACTTATGCCCCGTTAAGGAATTCCCTTTATTCTCTCGCATCCTTGCTGTCCCGGTCATCCTAAAGTCCGCCATTAATACTGCTCGCTAAAACATGAAAGTGGGAGGGGGGGCATGGGTTGGTTCAGAGGTTTACCCAAAGTTCCGCCTCCTTCCACCTTCATCTCTCAGTTTTTTTTTTCTTTTATCTGCTCTTCTCTTCTCTTCTCGGCTCACTTCCTGTCAGCAGGCTCCTCCCCTCACAACGGCGGGCTGGTCTGGAATTGCCTGACGGGGTCAGATTGAAGTCTCGTTACTGCCACTGGTAAAGGAGGAAAAAGGTTGCCGGGGGACAGGAGAGGAGGAGGAGGAGGAGGGGGGGTGGGGGGTGCAGGGAGGAAGTACGCAGGGAGAGAGGAGGGGAGAGAACATGCGAGGTGAAAACGGGTGCAGGGATGCAGCAGGTGCAGCGGCTGAGCAGGATGGGTGCATCTGTTCATGCTAAACGCTGCCTGGCAAATGTGCTCAAACCCTTTTACCTTTTGTCAGGGCACGACCACAGGCTTCAATGTATTCTACTGGGATTTCATGTTGATAGACCGGTAGGTTAACGCGTGATTGTGAAGTGGAAGGCACATATAAGATGGATTTAAAATCTCAAAAAGCTGAGTCAGATTGGACTCAGCTTTATGCACCAGTAAGTTCAGTGTCGCTCTCTACTCTATCCACGTTTGCCGTGTCCCCTAAGCGGCAGGCTCTCTTCTCGACTCCATTCAGCCACCAGAAGGTTGTTTTGTCGACAGTTTTCTTCGTTTTCATGATGCCATTTGTTCAAACTACATTTAAAGGTATACTATGCAACCAGGGTTGATTTTCCAGCGAGGCTCCCCCCAGAGGCCGAAAGTAAAAGTGCACTGTCGTAAAGATGCTCAGCTGTTCTGGTTCCTCCGTCAAGCCAGGCGCGGTTGTTTTGAGCTTAGCAGACAGGCGAACGCAACGAAAAGTAAAAAAAACGGCAGTACAAACAATGACTAACACAGTGAAAGTATGAACATCAGGGTTTCTCGCAGCGCCAAACTCATGCTACCGCCTCGCCAACATAAAAAAAAAAAATAAATAAATAATAATAATAAAAATAAAACTCGATATGCTTGCATGTTTATTTGACGTTAACACGCGTTTTTTTGTTGTTGCTTTCGCGCGTGCATATAGTGAATGGCAGGGCAAAAACACATGGAGTTCTCGCCGTAAAGCAAGACCGACTCTCGCGGTCTTGCACAGACTGAGTGAGCCAGTGGGTGCAGGCCGAGAGCTCTTGCAATTGCAAGTACGGTATTTCCCCCACAGACCACCAGGACGGCCGAGAAAACCTTTGTTCGACCTGAAATGACTCATTTAATCATCCAAAACGGTATGGAACACATTAATTAACTGAAAAATGTTGCATAGTATGACTTTAATTCTTTCTTAACAATTAAAACCAGCTGTCGTTTTTCCTTCCTCGTCGTGGTTTTCGTGCTACTTGGTGTTGGTCTATCCCATAAAATTCTAGTGAAATACATCCAAGTTTGTGGTCGTCATGTAATCAAACATGAAAAAGTTCCAGGGCTCTTAAAACTCTAGCAATGCAAAGTATAGTTTCCTCTTTTGATAAAAAAAAAAAAAAAACGGCAAATGACTTTCACGCCTATAACGGGCCCTTGCATTACGAGCCTTGTACGGCATCATTCATTCCCCGCCTTAACGCATGAGTCGACCGAACGGTCACTACTACCGATGCTTTCTACGTCATGCACAAGAGGCTCATCTCGCACCACATGCTGGCGTTCTTCGCTTACTCTGAGTCGGAATCGTTCCCTCCGTTCACCGTCCCCGACTTTAAGTGCATGGCCACGCCCCCGTTGGTCTCCCGGTAGATGCCCCCCGGCGGCGGCCCGTTGGAGAGCTGAGGGCGGGGAGCGACGGGCGGCTTCACCAGGGAGCCGCGGTCGTGGTTGCCGAGGCGGACCCCCCCGTCGGTGGAGGTCTGGGACGGCGGCCGGGACGAAGGGGCCATGATGTTGACGGTGGAGGGAGGCAGGGGGGAGGTGTTGTTGTTGTTGATGGGCGGAGGGGAAGTGATGGTGGGGGAGCAGTCTCTCAGCTTCTCCCTCAGACGGTTCGTCATGTTCTTGTCGGTCAGCGGGGGAGGGTAGCTGATCTTGTTCTTTAATATACCTGAGCAGGATGAATGATCGCGTTAGAGCGTTTCAGGTTAAGTCGTCTACATTTTTTCCTTTTTCCGTCACCTCACCTTTTCTCTGCTCCGGTTGGTGGTTGCTGTTGGGTTGGCTAGGCGGCGCAACATCTTTGGCGTTACCCGCCGTCTGCTTGTCCCCCTCCGAGAGAGCTTCCCTCTCTCTTTCCCCGACGTGGTTCAGTTTATGTTCTGGGTGGAGCTCCACGTTCACCTTGGTCTCCACCCTCAGCCTGTCTGTCCCGCCCGGGTCCTCGCTGTCACTAGCTGTGGTGCCCTCTGTTGGCCAGTAAGGTCTCGCATGGTTGGGGACAGAGTCGCCTAGGAGAAAGCAGACGTGCAGGAAAAGGCCAAGTTGAAGTTTAACGGGAATAAAAATCTACCTACAGTTTTGCATAAGTGTCGTTTCCTCTCTGTACCGACATGACGTTTTGACGGTTCAGCTCATAGGACACTTTGATGTCGTCATACATATTCGTGTGTGGACAAAACTTATTGAAAAAGTTGCTCTTTAGCCTAATAAATGAAGCATTTGTACTTGAATGGCTAGTGTTTCAGCTGCTTTTTGGCATAGATCGGGGGCGAAGCAAGCAATAAAGAGTCTCTCCTTAAATGTGAACATCCTTGGAAAGTAGGAAAAACACCAATCCGATGGAAAATAGGCAGTCACTGTTAAAAAAAAGTCTTTCTGGGTGTATACAAGTATTACAACACCAACAAAAAGTGAGTTAAGCCTTGAGTTTTTTACCTGACTCCGCCAGATAGATTTGCTCCGCATATCCATCTGGAAACCTTCCGTTGAAGTAATTTTGGGAAGGGGCGAAAATACTGGTTAGCTGATTGGCCTATGTTGGTGATAGACGGGCCAAATAAACCAATCAGATTCGTCGTCACTCTGTTACGAGCGACGACAAAAACACAACCACAAGCCAAGCTACTCTTGCTGCTGCAGGTAAAGGCTCGTTAGCTCAGCAAAGAAATACTCTGTAATTCCGATAAAACTTGCTCGATAGCCGCGCTAACGCTAGTTTCATCGGCTGAAGCCGCCATGTTCTTTAGACTGAACTGTCGCGCTTCCCGTTGCGTCACACCTCAACCCGCCTCAAAGCCAACGCTGATTGGACGTTCGTTTGGTGAACGGCTCCAAATTTTCTTTAACGGAGGGTAGCCAGACTGATCTGCGAGTGAAACCTTGAAAGCTCGCGAGATCAGGATGGTCTCACGAGGCTATTGAGTTTTACCCTTTCTTTGAGTTTTTTTTTTGTTTGATAGAGACCCAGAGCAGATTTATGGGAATTATTGGGCTTTTCATGTCTCTTTACCAGGGGTGCTGACATTTTTGGAGGGGACTGTGTGTATCGGTGGAGAACAGCATACCCCTTAAACGCAGCGGATAAGCCGGCCTTGTGTCGAGGCATAACAGTAAACAGACAAGGAAGCAATGTTAAATCGCATGGGCTAAACAGTCAAACGTTAGATGATTACGTTATAATTTATAATTTATTTTTAATTTACTTTTTATATATATTTTTTTATTTATCTATTTATTTTTATTTATTTATTTATTTATTTATTATTTTGTGTAGGTGTATATATGTGGGTTTATTTGGGTCTTTTCTAGCCCAATTATGTTGATATACTAAAGGTACATTGTTAGCTGTATAACTGTTGCTTTGTCTTTACATTGTACCGCAAGTTAAAGCATAAATAAATGTTGGAAAAAAAAAAGTTAGATGATCATACTGAGTAGAGGTGAAAAGCAACTAATCGTTAAAAAATATATATTTCAGAAAGTCTGAGTGGAAGCAAAATACATAAAAAAGTAAAATAAAAAAACTTAAAGACGCTTTAGCATTTTGCATATTACTTTTTTATGTCCAAATAATTAAAATGTAGGCAAATCTCTTCTATCGTCATGAAGACAATTATTGCGCCAATCCAAATAAAACTAAAAAATTTAAAAACGCAATGCATTTAGATTCATTACAAACACATTGATAAAATTCCTGATTTCATTCTATTTTATTTTGACGGATATGGTTTACAGCTAACGGAACTCCAAAATTCAATTTCTCCCAACACGAGAAACAGAACATTTCTATTGAAATAATCCTGGTTGGTTTTCCTCCTATTTTCTACCGCAGCTCGTCCTTCCACTCAACTTTCCGTCAATGTGCCTGGCACTCTTAATACGTCCATAAAGCTTCTGCTTCGAAAATCCATTTTCACTTGGCCTCGTGTGGTACTTTAAATACCCTTCAGTTTCACCGGTTGCACGGAAGTTCAACTGGACTGACGAGTACCTTTCGGGGTGCTGTGAAGGGGTCTCTCGTTGTTCCATTTCGGCTTGACGTCCAAATCATCGTCCTCGCTGTCAGAGGAGTGGGAAGAGGCGTAGGAGGAGCTGTGTTCATCGGCGGACAACTCACTGTCTGAGTCAGAGTCTGCTTGGAAGAAGGAAGGGAGGAGGGGTTAAAACCATGAATCTCTTACCGGTAAAAACCAGAGGGAAAAATTGTTGTGATATCATCTCCGAGCACAAAAAATCCGCTCACCGTCTCCCTTGGTGCCATTTCTGTGGAAAAGAGGTCCATCCAGATCTGTGTGTCCTTTAGCCGTTCCTGAGGAGCTGGGCTTCTGACCCGACTCTTCCCTATAAAAAAAAATCCGGACGGATAACGAAGGTAGACAGATAGCGGAGGGAGGAGGTTAAAAAAAAAAAAAAGTGGGAGTAAAGAGTAGAGGTACAGAGGTATTTAGAGGAGACAGAAAGGGGAAGTACGGTGTTACTGGAAGTTAATTCAAGCCTCAACTTGTAACTGTCAACCAATGTTCAAGAGCTGAAACTTCAGACATCTCTCATTACAAAACATCTGCCCCCTGTAGTTTGCTTTGACAGAACTAAAATGATAATGTTGTTTAAGTGTCCCTGGGTCAGGTGAGAGTAAAACGCATTGCCACCTTAAGCGTTTAGGGAAATAAAATCCTCACACTGATGGAGGACTCTAAGATAATTCACTATTAAAGCAGTTGGAGCTTTTTAGCTCACAACATAAATTATTTTCAAATTTCATTCTCTATTTCTCATAAATTACAAGCCGACAGGTCAAAAAAAAGACATTTGATTTTTTTTTCTTTTCTTTTGTTCTAGCTGAAGCCGTTTATTCCAGGATTGAGAAATTTGCTCGGGGGGGAAATGTTGCTACCGGAGACCCTGAGCTGTCTGATGGCTGATCTGAGAGAAGCTTCTGGCAGCGGCTGACGACTTGCAAACAGCTGCAGGGAGGGAATGTAAATGTCTGCATTACATTCCCACTCATACAGGTACAGTCCCTTTCTCCGCCTCCCTGCTTTTTCCATTTCTACTCTCCCTGTTTTACATCCCAACCCATGTTTTTAAGGCCAATAATCTATCTAGTTATCTTTATCACCTCAGATTTGTAAATTCATCATTTTGTCTATGGATAAATGGCTTTTACTAACATTATCGGCAACCAATTTTCACGTGGCTGATACACCTCCATACAATATTTTTTTTTTTGACAGACTTTTGTCAGATCTGCTGTAATGATGATCACTACAGGAGAGCCTTCCTGTCCGCAACCATCACCATCTACAACATTTGAAGACACTTATATAATATGAGTTGCAACATTAAATTCACCCTTTGGATTAAAAAAGTATTTTTTTAATGAAATTGAAACAATGGTGCCCCCCCTCATATGTTACGGTTGGGTTATGCTTCTGACTCTCTGAGCGGCTTTTTAGCCCATGCAGCTAACTTCAGTGGCAATGTCGTTTTATTTGCTAACATGGCTTATTTACAAAAAAAAAACACACTGATAAAACAATTACAAGAGCTTAACGAGGAAAGCACAACACTGGATTTATATTTAGCACAGCCTGTGACAGCATCAAAGATGTCGCTGCCTAAAACAGTTGGAATGAGTGAGCGAAAGCTAATACACGCTAAATAGCTTCTTAGCTAAATGTAATAATTTTTTTGTTATGTTAACAAGGCTTGTTTTCCCAGACTTGCAGCTAATGTTCAATTTAAAATAATATTTCAATAATATTCAAAAAAATATTTTCAGTAAAATAGTTTCTGAAACAGTGGCGGAAAGAGCTGATGAATCAGCAATTACAACAAAGATGTTGCTACACCGTAAAAGCTACCACGAGCCAGGAAAAGCTACCCTACAGATGCTAAAATAAAATAACGGCTTCAGTTTTTATTACAGCAAAACTACTCCTCTGTATATGAAAATGTAATAGGTCACACCAAGATAAAGCTACGTTAAGCACATTTTTGTTCTCAATGTAACTACTAATCCGAATCTACAGGTTTTTAATAGCAGAATGCTAGAATGGATGCAGTTTAAAGGAATGTAAAAAAAAATGAAACAATTTTGATAATTGTCAAAATTCAAAAGTAACGTAACAAAAATCTAACGCTAGAACAAAAATCTATCTAAATAGATTTTTGTTCTAGCGTTTTGAAAGAATAATAAATAGTCCTTAAACAACTAAATGGTTTAATACTGTTTCATAAAAGTGTCAATATCACCCACAAACAATCAAAACGAATGCTAACATTTGTTATGTTATGAGTGATCGGTTTACTTTAGTGGCATACAAGTAAACACCCCAAATGTTGTTAATTTACAAAAATAATAACTGGACAAAGGTGCATTGTCAGTGCTTCTTTGTATTTCTTGGTAAGAGGGTTTTAATAAAAGTGGAAATTCAGTCCTTTGTGTGTGCAGGCCTGCTGGGTTTTTAAAATAAAGCAAAAAGACGGCACCATTTAGCAGCATGCATGTGATTGAAACAGAAGAAGGAGAACTCTAATAATGAAGGAACGATAACTAAACAGAAGTTCGGATAAAGCAGATAGTCAGAACTAAATGACAAACAGT